>NW_016808057.1:1369607-1420447 GCF_001698545.2 Rhinopithecus bieti
TATTGGCCCCCACTCTCTTCTTGCTTGGAGAATTTCTGCTGAGAGGTCTGCTGTTAGTCTGATGGGCTTCCCTTTGTGTGTAACCTGACCTTTCTCTCTGGCTGCCCTTAACATTTTTTCCTTCATTTCCACTTTGGTGAATCTGACAATTATGTGTCTTGGAGTTGCTCTTCTCGAGGAGTATCTTTGTGGCATTCTCTGTATTTCCTGAATTTGAATGTTGGCCTGCCTTACTAGGTTGGGGAAATTCTCCTGGATGATATCCTGCAGAGTGTTTTCCAACTTGGTTCTATTTTCCCTGTCACTTTCAGGCACACCAATCAGATGTAGATTTGGTCTTTTCACATAATCCCATACTTCTTGGAGGATTTGTTCATTTCTTTTTACTCTTTTTTCTCCACACTTCTCTTCTCGCTTCATTTCATTCCTTCTATCTTCAATCGCTGATACTCTTTCTTCCAGTTGATCGAGTCAGTTACTGAAGCTTGTGCATTTGTCACGTAGTTCTCATGTTATGGTTTTCATCTCTATCAGTTCTTTTAAGGTCTTCTCTGCATTGATTATTCTAGTTTTCCATGCATCCATTCTTTTATCAAGGGTTTTAGTTTCTTTGCGCTGGTTACGTAGTTCCTCCTTTAGCTCTGAGAAGTTTGATCGATTGAAGCCGTCTTCTCTCAACTCGTCAAAGTCATTCTCCGTCCAGCTTTGTTCCGTTGCTGGTGATGAGCTGCGTTCCTTTGGAGAGGGATATGCGCTCTGATTTTTGAATTTCCAGCTTTTCTACACTGCTTTTTCCCCATCTTTGTGGTTTTATCTGCCTTTGGTCTCTTTGATGATGGTGACGTACTGATGGGGTTTTGGTGCGGGTGTCCTTTCTGTTTGTTCATTTTCCTTCTAACAGTCAGAACCCTCAGCTGCAGGTCTGTTGGAGTTTGCTTGAGGTCCACTCCAGACCCTGTTTGCCTGGGTATCAGCAGCAGGGGCTCAGTTGGAAATGCAGAAATCACCCATCTTCTGTGTCATTCATGCTGGGAACTGGAGGCTGGAGCTGTTCCTATTCGGCCATCTTGGGTGCCAATCAAAAACAACTTACTCTATTTTTGCAGGTTGCATTATTTTCTGGGAATATTGGATGTGCCCTCTCCTCCCAAATACCCCTTAGAAACTGCTCATGTGAAATTTTAATGTGAAAATTTCTGATAAAATTTATTATGAATTCACAGATAGACAAGAGTATCAGGAATTTCTTTTCTTATTTTTTGAAAAAAAAAAAAATTGTTGGTGAAATGTTTTAGGGGTAGTCAACCAAGACAAAAGCAATAAAATGCTTGGGAATGTCAATTATATGTAGGATAACTATTTGAAAACCATAAAATAGAGTGCTCCTTTAGGAAAACTGCTTCAACCGGAATCAGTCACAATATTCGAAGCTGTATAGACCCAAGTTGTAGTGGCAGCATACTCAGAAGTTAGGAAAATGTTATCTTTAGAGATTTATGTATTCTTGAGTACAAGGAAGAATAAAAATATTTACAAAAGGATATGAGCTATGCTTGGAAATTTTTAAACATTGTTTTAACATTGTTTAGGAGCCTTTAATGTCTAATAAATATCATTTTCTAAAACTAGAAAATGTTTACATTATAAATTTAAAAAAATCAAAATTTTAGTCAGTTGTTTGTTAATTATTCTAATTTTCAGTTAAATGAATTTGTGGATATAAAGATGATATAACACAAAATAACCTCTTATGACTACTTTTAAAAGCTGATGTTTATTGGATTATTTTATTCCCAACAGTTTAATGAGTAAGAATGTTAAAATAAATTATTTTCCCTACCCTTGTAGTGGTAAATCATTATAATGAAATAAAATAATGTATACTACAAAGATATAAAAAAAATTCTGCATTCCTGTGGATCCAATTTTAAAGTGATTCTTGATATGCTCTTACAATGCCACTTCTTTTTATGTAGTTTGTCTTCTGGTATGGATAGCATTATAACTTATACTCCATTATTAGCTACCATAATAAACAATTTCTTAATATACCTAGGAACTGTTTCAATAATTTAAAACTAGGATTTAAAATATTTCCATATATATCAAAAAGTTTTATACTCTTTTATGTAATGAATTAATACAAAATAAGGTAGCCTCTTGTTGATATAATGTGTGATTCCTGGGATATATTGCTTAAACGAACACCCTACTTTGCTTACTTGGCAAGAACTACTACATAAATACTATGCCATTTCTTGGTCATAAAGGTTTCATTATCTTCATTTACATTTCATTCTCATTTGTAACTCACTTATGTATCATTATGAATATGCAGAGATTATGTTTCCTATTTAAGAATCAATCTCTACAGAGAAAACATGAGAGAGGGAATGGAAGAGAAGATAATGCATTCATTTAATGGTAATAATTAAAGTACTATTAATAAACTATCTCATCCCCAATGTAGGAAGGAATATTGAAATATTCGTGTTGCTATTTAACTGGGGGGGGGAGTTTTTGCACAATGGAGAATAAAAATGCATGTAAATACTTCCAAGTTCTGATAAATACTGTAATTCTATTCCTGCAAAATTATACTCTTTGGGGTCCCCAAACTTTCTTTTCTCCACAGATATTTTGTGTCCTATAAGACAGAATGTATCATATGAGGAAGTTCCCTCAAAGGCTCTTTTGAATCTCATTCATAGCAATAAATTTATAGCTGTCAATTCTTTGGACTTATTGACAAAATATTAAATTCCTGGACTGAACATCTTTCAATTTCAAATCTAGTGAATTACCATTTGACAGAGAATTTTCCCTTCTTAGATTTTATATATACATATATGTAGGTATGTATGTATATATACACACATATATATATGTCTTCTGTTTGAAGGCATCAGAGAAATGCTAAGGCAACCAAGCATCGGAGAGCCAAGATTATAGATTTAAAGGAATCAAAGACTGGGAAACTCACATTGTGCAGGCCACCTTTCTCATAAGTGGTACCTGTTGATACTTGACAAAGATGGAAAGGCTAAAGACATGGGAATGGGCCCACAGATAAGAATCTGAGCAGCCAGCCATACCTCTGGCAACTTCACAGGGCTAGGGAGACAAAAATTAGAGTCTAAAGTCTAGGACTGCCAATATAGTTAGGACTTAAGGGACTAGGTCCAGAGGGAAGGAAGATGTGGAGAACTGAGCTTCATACTTGGTGGTTTTCCTCAAAATACATTTTCCAAATATATAAATCACACAGGGAAAATTGCTGAGAAGGTAAGCAGAAAGCTTTGGAAAAGCAGAATGAGATTTCTGTAGTCTCGCCATGCTGCAAAAACAAACAAACAAACAAACAAACAAACAAAAAACATTGATTAGAATCTTCCAAGTAGAAGGGACCCTAGTAAACAACCTAGGAACTCAGTTGAAATCCAGAGTATTATGTAATACACAAGAGGATAATGTGAAGCAAGGATAGACACAGTTTTTACAAAAAATATAATCTAGCCTGGTTCCAACATAGCCCCTGGTTTGATTGCGGTAATCTGACCTCACTTTCTCTCTCTAATCATCAAGATCCTCAATAATTTTTCATGTAAAATGTCTTATATTCAATCAGAATTTACCAGGTATGCAAAAAACAAAAGGTCAAAAGCAAAGATGGAAAAAATAATAGAAAAAGATACAGAGATTATCTTTATCACCAGCATAACCTCAACATGAAAATCTGATGAGATATTACTTTGAGTTACTTGATGTTACTCAAAATTATAGGACATTTCAGGGCTGCAAAAAAATCTAAACAAAATATCTCATGTCAAAGGTGGTCATTCTAATAATATAAGGTTGATTTAACATCACAATTCCATTAGTGTAATCTGCCACATAATGAAATGAGAGAAAAGACGCAGAAAATATGATTTGATGAAATTTACAATCCATTCAAGATAGAAACTCCTTGGCAAACTTGAAACAAAAAGAAACATCTTTAATCTGATTAAAAATAAAAAAACAAAACTTAGAGCAAACATTATACTTCACTGTGCAATATTAATACCTTCCCCTAAGACCAGAAACAAGATAAGAATGCCTGGCATTATCACTTCTCTTCACATTTTAGTGGAAGTTTTAACCACGCAGCAAAATTCCCACATGTTGTGGGAGGGACCTGGTGGGAGATAATCGAATCATGGGCATGGTTTCCCCCATACTGTTCTCGTGGTAATGATTAAGTCTCATGAGATCTGATGGTTTTATGAGGTGTTTCCCCTTTTGCTTGGCTCTCATTTTCTTGTCTGCCGCCATGTAAGACATGCCTGTTGCCTTCTGTCATGACTGTGAGGCCTCCCCAGCCACGTGGAACTGTGACTCCATTAACTCTCTTTTTCTTTATAAATTACCCAGTTTCAGGTGTGTCTTTATCAGCAGCGTGGAAATTGACTAATATATCATTATTCATAGATAAAATTATCTTCCTGGGAACAATTTCTCCACAATGACAGAGCAACAACAACAACAAAAAACACAAGCCAAACATGGAAAAAAATGGTCATAATGAGTCAACAGAGGGGAAATTTTGAAAGAGAAATGTTAACTATAAAAAAAGAAAAATGAAAATTCTAGAACTGAAAAGTATAATAAATGAATAAAAATGTTTACAGTATGATCTTAACAACAAAGTATAGATGGTAAATGTTAGTTAAGGGCAGATAGATCTTCTCTAATCTGAAGATAATTTCTTTTTGACAAAATTTTTTAAATAATTGAGGATTCAGAAATATGGGAGAAGTAGCAAATGATGTAAAATATGTAACATTTGAGTCAGAAATATTGGAAAGGAGGGAAGGACTGACCAAAAAAATTTGAAGAAATAATGAATGAAACTTGCAGCCATTAGAAATAATAAGATCATGTCCTTTGCAGAGACGTGGTTGGATCTGGAGGCCATGATCCTTAGCAAACAAACCAAATATTGCATGTTCTCACTTATAAGTTGGAGCTAAATGATGAGAACACATAGACACTTAGAAGGAAACAACACACAATAGGGCCTACGGAAGAGTGGAGGCTGGGAGAAAGGAGAGGATTAGGAAAAATAACTTATGGGTACTAGGTTGAATACTTGCATGCTGAAATAATCTGTACAAAAAACCCCATGACACATTTAGCTATGGAACAAGTCTGCACATGTACTCATACATTTAAAATAAAAGTTAAAAAATGAAAACAAAATTATCAAATTTGATGAAATCAAAATCTACTTACAGTTCCAAGACATTCAGTATACCCTAAGCAAGAGATCAAAGTATATCATACCTAAGCACATCATATTCAGCCTGCTGGAAATAGGAATTAAAGAGAAAACATGGAAAGTAACCAGAAGAAGGAAAGGCACATTAAATAGAGGGCAATTATAATATAAATAAGATATCATTGCTCCCTTGCCATAAGCAATAGAGACTAGAATGAAAATTCTTCAAAAACATAAAAGATGTAAAGACATTTTAAATAAAAAGATGAGATAATTTATCTTTAGCAGACAATGCAATATAAGAAACACAAAGGGGAAAATATTTTTTTTGTTTGTCGAATTGAACCATGGAAAAATTACCAGAATTTGGAAAAAACCACTCATAATCTTAAGAAAAGAGTGATTACATACCCAAAAAAAAAAAAAAAAAAAAATGCGAAATAAAGTGTGAAATGTTAAAAATCTGTTTTTTTTTTTTCTTTTGTAATTTACTTAAAAAACAGCTAATGGTTTAAAAAATAATATAACAGAGTTCATGTGGTAAGTAGAAACAAAAGACATGACAAATAGCACAAAGGGCAAAGGGGAGGGTGAATAAAATTATGCTATTTCAGTGTTATATTTGTGAAATATTAAGTGAGAAATACAAAGGGTAGAGTATGAAGTGTCAGATGTGAAGTATGGAGTGGTAAAAGTGTGAAGTGCTGAAACATTTACCAATATGTGCATTGACAAAATAAGGATGTATAGCTTAGCCCAAGAGCAACCACTAAGAAAATAAAAAGGTAGGGAAGTCAATAGAGAAAATGCAATAAACTTTAAAAATTATTTTATTCAAAAGAATGAAGGAAAAATAGAAGAACAAAGAAAACCCATAAAGGACAATGGAAAATGAATAGTAACATGTGGAACTGAATCCTAATCTCATAAAAATACATTAAATATAAATAACTTAAACACTACACATAAAAGATAGTGTCCGAAAGCATTTTTTAAAAAAGAAGGGCCCAGTTATATCTCTCCTGCAAAAGATGCACTTTAAACATAAATACAAAAGTAAGCTGAAATCAAGCGATTGGAAAAATAAATAACGTGCCAATGGGAAGCATAAAAACATATACTATATTCTTATAATAAAGTAAACTAGAGAAAAGAAAATGTTATTAAGAAAATTACAAAGAAGGAAAAATATTTACTATTCATTAAGTGGAAGTGGATTATTATTGAGGTCTTCATCTTTTTCATCTTCATGCTGAGTAGGCTAAGGAGGAGGAAGAAGAGGAGAGGTTAGTCTTGTGTCTCTGGGATGGCAGAGGTGGAAGAAAATCCATGTATAAGTGGACCCACAAAGTTCAGACCCAGACTGTTCAAGAGTTAACTATATACAGAAAAGACCCAAGTATTGGGAAGAAAATTAATACACTTCTGAATAATCCATGGGTCAAAGAAGAAATTATAAGGGGACTTATAATATTCTGAACTGAGTAATAATTATATGAATATTTGTGGAATATAGCCAAAGCAGTGCTTAAAGGGAAATTTATCGCTTTGAATTAATATACAGATGGTCCCCAACTTATGATTCAACTTACAATATTTTACTTTATGATGGTGCAAATGTGTTATACATTCAGTAGAAACTGTACTTGAAATTTTGAATTTTGATCTTTTCCGAGGCTAGTAATATGTGGTATAATACTATCTCCTCATGCTGGGCAGTGAATAGTTTCCAGTCAGCTAAGCAATCATGAGGATAAATAACCAATACTCGATGTCTTTCTGAAGAACACTATGCCTGCTAAATCAATATGTCAGTGTCTCAGTGCCTTCTACCAACTGTTCTGAAGTTTCATCAGAAGAGAAAGAAATTGATAACCCAGCCATTGTAGCATCCTTGTCATCCAGCAATAGATTTTAGTTTAATGTCTCAAGCTTTCTTTAAGTCCAGCGGACTTTGAACTCTGTAAATTAATGGTAAGCACCTATACAAACATTCTGTTTTTCACTTTCAGTACAGTATTCAATAAATCACATGAAATATTTAAAAATTATTTAAGATTTATTATAAAGTAGGCTTGATGTTAGATGATTTTGCCCAACTGTAGGCTAATGTAAGTGTTCTGAGCATGTTTAAGATAGGCTAAGCTAAGCTATGATGTTCTGTTGTTTAGATCTATTAAATGCATTATCAACTTAAAATATTTTCAAGTTACAATGAGTTTATCAGAACATAACCTCAACATTAAGTCAGGGAGGATCTCTATTTCTTAGTTTGTTCTGTGCTGCTATAACAAGACTGCAGACCAGGTAATTTATAATGACTAGAAATATATTGGTTCACAGTTCTGGAGGTTGGGATATTTGGCATCAATGTGCCAGCATCTGGCAAGGGCCTTCTTACCATGTCATCACATGGTGGTGGGTGGAATGGCAGATGAAGAATAAGCAAACTTCCAGCATCAAGCCCTTTATAATGGCATTAATTCATTCATTGCATCAGGCAGTAAGTTTCAACATGAGTTTTGGAGAGAACAAAAACATTCAAACCATAGCAATGTATTAGAGGTTAAAAGAAATGACCTGAGTATCCATTTGAAGCAGTGAAATAATAAAATAGAAACAGATATTAATAAAATAGATAACAGAGAAATTAAAGCTAAGAGATGTTCTTTGAAAAGTTTAAAAATTCATACACTTCTAGCAAGATTAATCAAGCAAAAAAGAGGGGGAAAATAATATTTCAATATCAGAAATAAGAGGTAACATAACTACAAATTTCACAGGTATTAAAATGTTAATAGAAAACATTATAAACAATTTCATGTGAATAAATTTGATAACTGAGATGAAATGGTCATATTCCTTGAAAAATACAACTAATCCAAACTGAGTGAAAAAATATAAATTTGAATTCATAATCAAAATATTTCCCAATAAAACAATTTAGCCCCATATATTCTTACTACTGTGTTAACCAACACTTAGGGAAGAAATAAAACTAATTTTACTCAAAATATATTTAAAACAGAGAAGAAAAGATTACTTCCAAACTAATTTTATGAGGAAGCCTAACCATGAAATAAAATCTTGACAAAATTTCACAAGACAATAAAATTACAGGCCAATATTCTGCATGAAGATGCAAAATCATTTAAAATTTTAGAAAATAAAATCGAGCAATATATAAACAGTTAAGAAATCATGACCAAAAGGGATTCATCTAAAAAATGCAAGCTTAGTTCAAGCTCTGAAAATAAATCAGCCTAACTCAAAATTCAGCAAACTAATCATATAATCATTTCAATCTTGCAGGAAAAGAGTGATACAATTTGATATCCTATTTGATAAAAGTTCTCAAAAAGTTATGAAATGAAACTTCCTCAACTTGAGAAAGTGACTCTATAAAATATTCTACAGTTAACATCATACTTAAGGATAAAAGACTGATTATTTTTAACTTTTAAGTTCAGGGGTACATGTGCAGGTTTGTTACATAAGTAAATATGTGTCATGGGGGTTTGCTGCACAGAGTATTTCATCACCCAGGTATTAAACCTAGTACCCAGTAGTTATTTTTCCTGATTCTCTCCCTCCTCCTGCCCTCTACCCTTCAATAGGCCCCACTGTGTGTTGTTCTCCTCTCTGTCCATGTGTTTTCATCATGTAGCTTCCACTCATAAGTGAGACCATGTGATATTTAGTTTTCTGTCCCTGCGTTAGTTTGCTAGGCATCCAGCTCCATCCATGTTCTGGCAAAGGACATAATTTTGTTCTTGTTTATGGCTGCATAGTATTAAATGCTGTATATGTACCACATTTTCTTTATCCAGTCTATCATTGATGGGCATTTAGGTTGATTCTATGTCTTCGCTATTGTGAATAGTGCCGCAATGAACATACAGATGCATGTGTCTTTATAATAGAGGATTTATATTTCTTTGGATATATACCCAGTAGTGGGATTTCTGTGTCAAATGGTATTTCTGTCTTTAGTTCTTGGAGGAATTGCCGTAGCACTTTCCACAATGGCTGAACTAATTTAAACTTCCACTAACAGTATAGCATTCCTTTTTATCCACAACCTTGCCTGCATCTGTTATTTTTTAAACTTTTTAGTAATAGCCATTCTGACTGCTGTGAGATGGTATCTCATTGTGGTTTTGATTTGTATTTCTCTAATAATAAGTGACGCTGAGCTTTTTTCATATGATTGTTGGCTGCACATATGTCTTCTTTTGAAAAGTGTCCGTTCATGTCGTTTGCCCGCTTTTTAATGGGTTATTTTTGTTTCTTATAAATATGTTTAAGTTCCTTATAGATGCTGGATATTAGACCTTCATTGGATGCATAGTTTGGAAAATTTTCTCCCATTCTGTAGGTTGTCTGTTTACGCTGTTGATAGTTTCTTTTGCTGTGCAGAAGGTCTTTAGTTTAATTAGATCCAATTTGTCAATGTTTGCTTTTGTTGCAATTAGTTTTGCCATCTTCATCATGAAATCTTTGCCTGTGCCTATATTCTGAATGGTATCTCCTAGGTTGTCTTCCAGGGTTTTTATGGTTTGGGGTTTTAAATTTGAGTCTTTATTCACCTTGAGTTAATTTTTGTACATGGTATAAGTTAAATTTTGTACATGTACAATCTTCTGTATATGGGTAGCCAGTTATTCCAGCACCATTTATTGAATGGCATATCCTTTCCCAATTGCTTGTTTTTGTCAAGTCTATAGAAGATCAGATAGTTGTAGGTATCAGTTCTTATTTCTGGGTTCTCTCTTCTGTTCCATTGGTTTATGTGTCTGTTTTGTACCAGTACCGTGCTGTTTTGGTTATCTTACATTTGAGAAAAATAAAAAAAAAAAAAGGATGTTCATCCTTGCCACTTCTCTTCTAAATTGTACTCGAGGTCCTAGAAAGTATAGTAAAACAAAGAAAAAAATAATAAAAGTTAGAAACTTTGAAAAGAAGAAATAAAGCTGTCTCTATTCAGAGATGATATGATAATGTTCAGAGAAAATCCTTTAAAATTACCAAAAAACCCTACTAGAATTAATAGGTAAATTTAGTAAAAATCACAGAATAAACACTAATATACAATAAATAGTATTTACATTCACTAGCAAGAAATAATGGGGACAAAGTTATGAAATAAAATTGAAACTCAAAAAGAAATGTCATGTCTAGTGGCGTCAAAGTCCAAAATATTTTGGAACAAATTTAACAAAAATATGCAGAGTTTTTATACTGAAAACTGAAAACATTTCTCAGAGAACGTATGTGAGACATAAATAAATGCTGAGATTTACTTTGTTCGAGTTTAGTAGAAGATTCAACATTGTTAACTAATTCATTCTCCCACAAAAAGTCTATGTAGATTTAACACAGTCCCAATCAAAATGTAAGCTGACATATTTGTAGAATTTGTAAAAGGATAGACATAGAAGAGTCAACAAAGTTTTGAAAGAGAATAAAGTTAAAGCCATCACATTTTCTAATTTGAAGATCTCTATAAAGCTAAAGTTAAAGTAATCTTGATACATATTATTGGCAGAAAGACACAGAGTGTCAGTGAAGCAGAACAGAATCCAGAAGTAAAACGATGTATGGTTCATTAAATTTTACCCAACCACCAATAAGTTAGAGATAAAATGAGTCTTTTCCATAAATGATGCTGGAATGTCTGTATAGCCATATGAAAAAAATAAAACATGTACCCCATCTCACATTCTACATAAATATTAATTTGAAATAGGTCATTGGTGAATAGATTATTTTTATTACCTAAAAATAAAAGGTAAAACTGTAACATTCCATAAGAAAATGCAGGGGAAAATCTTCATACATTGGAGTATGCAAAGATTTTTTTGGGGTGGGTAAGAAAAACAAAGCACTAAGCAAAAAAGAAAACATAAATTGAACTTCCTCAAAATTAAAATCCTCTGTTTCTTCAAAAGTCACTAAAGAAAACCCAAAGGCTGTTTACTACCTGGGAAAATATATTTACTCTACGTGTGCATGTATCTAACAAGGACTTCTATGCAGACAATATGAAGAGTTCTTAACAACTCAACAATATGAAGGCAAACAACCCAATAAAAGAGGGCCAAAATTGAAAAGAACATCTCACAAGAGAAGATTTAAAAAATCACCAGTAGATTTTTAGAGTTTAAAGTCACTTTGAAAATGTTCAGCATAATTACTCATCAAGAAATGCAAACTAAAACCACAACAAAACACAAATTTGCACAATTGGAATGGCTAACATTAAAAAATTGTCACTACCAAATGTTGGCAGGAGTGTGGAGTACTTATGACTCATATATTGCTGTTGAGTGTCAAAAATGTTAAAATCACTTTGGAAAAGAGGCTAGAATTTTCTTGTAAAATTAAATATACTCTTATCATATGATACGCTTAATGAAGATAACCACAAAAAGACTTGCATGTGAATGCTCATAACAGCATTATTCTTAACACAAAAAAAATGGAAACAACTTTAAAGTTCATCAATAGGTGAGTGGATGATAAACAACTTGTGGTATGTATCTATATAAAGGAATACTACTCAGCTATATGAAGAAATGAATTACTGATATGCATAAAAACATAGATTAACTAAAAACTTTAATTATAATAAAAGAAGTAGATACAAAAGAGTACATACTGTATTATTACATTTATGTAAAGTCTAACATTAAGCAGCACTATTCTACATTGACCTAAATCAGGTCATGGTTTCCTGCAGTGGGTGTTGAGGGCATTGACTAAAAAGGGGCACAAAGGAATTTTCGAGAGTGATAGATATGTTCCCATTTTGTATTGATATGATAATCACACAGATGTATAAATTTGTTATCAACATCGCTTTAAATGTGTGCATTTTATTGTATCTAAATTGTACTTCATTAAAATTGATTGAGAATTACATTTCAAAAATTACAATAATTGAACTGACAAAACATACTGACTAAAAATTGTTCAAGTGACGTTATCAAGTGTTGGTGACCATGTGAGGCAGTTTGAATTATCCTACAAAGCTGGTGAGTAAATTGATAAAATCACTCCAGAAAAGAATTTGATAGTATCTACTTTGCCCAATCTTTTTCATACCCTAAGACCCAGTAGTTCTACTTCAAAGTGAATGCCCCCCAAAATGCACAAGAATGTTTACAGCAGGACTGTTTGTAAAAGCCAAAAAAGTGTAAACAATCCAAATGTTCATGTATAGGAGAACGGATAAACAAATTACAATGGAATGGTGTTACACAGCATTGAAAATAAGCCATCGGTACACATACTGTAGATACCCCTCAAAAAAAAAAAATCAGTATTTAGTTGAAGAAGTCAAATCCCTCCAGAAGAGAATATACTATATAATTCTGTGATGCAACTATATGCTGTTGGAAGTCACGATAATGGTTTACTTGGTGGAGATAGTGACTGATAGTGACGTGGAGGGATTTGTGCTGATAATATTCAAGTTTTGGGGTCTTGGTCACCTAGTATGTTCACTTTGTGAAAATTAGCCAAGTTTTATTGTTGTATTCATGTACTTATCTATGTTACATTTCAATAAAAATCTTAGAGTATCTATCGACTGAATGAAAAGTAAAATGTTCAATCTTCTAGCTATCCTGTATATTTCTGCAAATTCTATTATGTTTAGGAGAGACCCATGGGCCCCGGGACCTTCAAGAAGTCATAGAACTTATGGAATTCCTTCTTTGTACTCAATGCTGCACGGGGGGAGAAAATTTTAAAGCAAAACAAAACAAAATGAGACAAACTTTATTCCAAAGATAGTAACAAATTTTATTGGAAGACAAAACTGACTTAAATTTTTTTGTCTTTCAAAAAAAAGACAAACTTTCTTCCCAAGATAGTAACTGATTTTTTGAAAGACAAAACTGACTCAAGTATCTTTAACAATTGTTAATGGTGTCCAAAAGGCAGCAAAAGAAATACCATATTTAAATGAGATTATATGTACTTCCCAAGGAGCAAATAACAATAGCCATCATTATTTCAACTTTACATTTTAGAAAATAACCTCAAAGTACTCTGTAGTTAAATCTTCCAACCAGCGTTTATTATCCACAACAGTTATGACAAGTTAGGAGCATGCCCAATGAAGACACTGGGACTTGAAGTACTGAGTGACTTCACACACACTCACACACATATATACATACATATGCATGCACAAATGTAAGTAATGCATAGGGTTCCCAGTGTCAAAAAATAGCATATCAATTTTTAAAAGTTAGAGTAATACCATCATCTTATTCCCTTTTCTGGTTGTTGCAAGGATTTCCTGGATATTAATAATTTTAGTGAAAATCTTGTAATAATCCCCACTACATGCTAATTCTTACCATTAAATCTTAGCCTTCACAGTAGCCCAAATCCAGCATAACTCAAATGTTAACTTTGATGTAAATATTATGCTTTTCAATAAAGCTTTATGATACTTCTAATTAACCATATGTGCAGCTTAGTGGCTACAGACCTACTTTATGGACTTCATCATAATGAAAACTCAGATGTTGCTGTTTGTTTATTAAATTGATATTTGCAGAAATACTTTTTGAGGCACTCAAAAGACTGCAAAGGTTTGTAGATTTGATTTACACCCACCTACACCTCCAAAGAGATGTGATGCAGCTGCAAACTTTAGTACATTATAAATTTGGAAAATCTTCCAACCAGCATTTTTTAGAATATGCTCTGTGTAATATTAGCTCCACAGGAGGATAAAAAGTATAATAAAGGAGAAAAAAGAAATATCTTTTAAATTTTATAATTAAAATTATTCCACAGGTTTAATTGGCTACCCTGATTTCTTTAACATAGGTCTTCATAATGAAATGTACATTGTGACTATGATGGGTACAGGACATGTTATGTTTCTCATATATACTTGGTCACTGAAAACAGCTTTTATTATTATTTTTTAACTTTTATTTAAGGCTCAGGGGGACATGTGAAGCTTTGTTACATAAGTGAACTCATGTCACTTGGGTTTATTGTACAGATTATTTCATCACTCAAGTATTTAGTTCAGTATCCAATAGTTATCATTTCTGCTCATCTCCCTGCTCTCACCTTCTACCCTGAAGTAGACCCCAGTGTCTGTTGCTCCCTTCTTTGTGTTCATGAGTTCTCATTACTTAGCTCCCAATTATATGTGAGAACATATGGCATTTTGATTTCTGTTCCTGCATTATTTTGCTAAGGATAATAGTCTCCAGCTCCATCCACGTTCCCTCAAAAGACATTATCTCATTCGTTTTTATGGCTGTATAGTATTCCATGGTGTATATGTACCACATTTACTTTATCCAACCTGTCATTGATGGACATTTAGGTTGATTCCATGTCTTTGCTATAATGAATAGTGCTGCAATGAACATTTGCATGCATGTGACTTTATAGTAGAATGATTTATATTCCTCTGAGTATATACCCAGTAATGGTATTGCTAGGATGAATGGTAGTTCTGCTTTTAGTTCTTAGAAGAATCACTATACTGCTTTCCACAATGACTGAACTAACTTACACTCCCACCAACAGTGTATAAGTGTTCCCTTTTCTTTACAACCTTACGAACATCGATTTTTTTTTTTTTTTTTTTTTTTTTTTTTTTTTTTTTTTTTACTTTTTAATAGTCATTCTGACTGGTATGAGATGGTATTTCATTGTGGTTTTGATTTGCATTTCTCTAATGATCAGTGGAGGGGTTCAAGCGATTATCCTGCCTTAGCCTCCCGAGTAGATGGGATTACAGGAATGTGCCACCATGCCTGGCTAATTTGTATTTTTAGTAGAGATGGGATTTCACCATGTTGTCCCAACTGATCCCAAACTCCTGACCTCAGGTGATCTACCTTCCTTGGCCTCCCAAAGTGCTGGGATTATAGTTGAGAGCCACTGCACCCAGCCAATAATTATACATCTTTATGAGGTACATGTGATATTTTGATACATGCATACAATGTGTAATGATCAAATCAAGGTATTTAGAATATCCATCACCTCAAAGGTTTATCATATGTTTGTGTTGGAAACGTTTCAAATTTTCTTTTCTAGCTATCTTGAAATATACAATAAATTATTGTTAACTATAGTCACCTTATTGTGCTATCAAACACTAGAACTTACTTCTTCTATCTAACTGTATATCTGTACCCATTAGCCAGCCTCTCTTCATTCTCTCCCCACAACTTCCCAGTGGTGGTAACTTCTCAGTCTCAAGTAACTATCATTCTACTCTCTACTCTCATGAGTTCAACTTTCTTAGTTTCCACATAGGAGTGAGAATGTGCAATGTTTGTCTTCCTTTGCCTGGCTTATTTACTAAACAATGACCTCTAGTTCCATCCACGTTGCTGCAAATAAACTACTTTTAATTTTAAATGCAGCTGCTCTTGGATCTCTCCTGATGTCTGGTCAGGACTGCAACTAACAGGCAAAATAGGGCTGGTCTTCCAGAGCTGTTCTCATGAGGCATACCATTTTATGGTATGGCAGAGGAGAAAGGAAATGTAACTTTTGAAACCTTCTGACTTTGTTGTACCAAGGCTTTCTTCTCCAGACCCCTGCCACTACCACCAAATAACTCTTCAGTCAAGATCTTCATGCCCAGGACACAAAGCTGTGCCTTCTCTCACCAGTCTTAAGTTGGCTTTCATTTTAATCCTTAGCTTTACTGTCTTCTCTTTTTCTCAAGGCATTGTGACTGTATGATTTAGTGAGCGTCACTGGACAAACATATGTGGAAGAGGCCACAGTGTGGAAATGGTATCAAAAGTACTAGCAGAGAGCATTAAAACAATTACCTGTGATATGAAATTACAAGTGTTAAGCCAGTTTGAGGTCAGTGAAAATCTCCATCATAATTCAAAGGCTTTGGGGCTTACTATTGCTCTGTGGGATATTGTGATAACAAAAACATAATACAAGCCTAAGGACCTTTAAATGCTATTAATTAGATTTGCCATAAAAGGATTGTGAAATTAGAGTTATTGTGCCCTCAATTATAATTTAATTACATTAAGATGACACAATTTTGTTTTACAGTGAAGGTTCCAGACAGTCAATAGAAAGCAATGCTTTTCCACATACAAAAATTTCTTGTATAACAATATGTTAGGAAAGTATGACATTCTGTATAAAGGACTAAATCTGATTACATGTGCTACACACAATCACATGCAAAGACAGAAATGTTTTTGACATGTGAAGGGATATGTGAAATTAGATTGTTATCCTTTTCTAAGAAAGCTTTTATGCAATTAAATTTTAAAAGTGAATAATATAATTTTAATGTGATTAATTACACCTTACAAACATCTTATAAAATTCATTATAAAAGCAAAAGGTAAAATTATAACTCCTCAGTGATTACCTTCTAAAACTGTTAATAAACATTTCCAATACAGGCTTCTGTTTGGAAAATATTTTGATTGCTTAAAATTGTCACAGCTTAAAAAAATTGCTCTATGGCTGATACTTTGGTAATCTTTAATGTACACCTGTCAGCTTTAGCTAGAAATAGTAAAGCAAACTAAGTAAGGTACTATATAAGTGTGATAGCATAAAGGCAATGCTAGAACAATAAAAATATCCTTAATGTCAAAAGAGGTACTCAGTTTTGGAAGGAAGGAAAGGGAGAGAGAGAAAGAAAGAAAGAAAAAGGGAAGGAAGGGGAGGGAAGGGAAGGGAGAGAAAGAAGAGGGAGGGAAGGAAGGAAGGGAAGGAAGAAGAAAGGCAAGAAATGGAAAGAGAGAGAAGGAAGGAAGGACTTATTTATTTATAAAAATTTCGCATATAACAAAAAGTTATATCTCCAGTCAGCAGGAAGAAGATGGGCTTTTAAATGAGTGATGGTGGAACACTGTATAGCTGTTTGGAAAGAGATGGAACTGCCTGAGTGCCTCATGTCTTACATCTTAAATTACAAATGGACCAAGATATAAAAAAAAAAAAAAAAAAAAAAAAAGGTAAAACAAAAAAAAAAAAAAAGGTTAAACCATAAAAACTACAGCAACATTTGAGTGCATATATTTATAATCTGGAGTGAATGTATTTCTGACTAGAATATATAAAATTGAGAGGCAAAAGGAAAGATGAATACATTCTATATCTATTTTAAAATAGTTTTGTATGACGAAAGGAAACCAACAAAGTAAAAAGCAAATACCAAGCAGTAAAAATATTTGCAACATATGCCACAGAGGGCTAATGTCTCTAATACACAATGAGTTCCTAGAGATTGTGAAGAGGAAAGCCAAGAAACTAGTAAAAACTTGTGCAAACATGATGAACAGGCAATTCATAGGAGAAAAAATAAAAATGGCTATTAAACATATGACGATGTTTTCAACCTAACATATAATAAGCAAAAATAAATTCAAACTTTATCAGAATAGCATTTCTTACATATTAGATTAGCAGATATCCAAGAATTTGACAATATACTTGGCTAGTGAGACTACAGAGTGACACACGCTCTCATGAATTTCTGGTCAAAATGCAAAATATTACCACCCCTCTGTAAATCTGGCAAAATCTAGCAAACTTGCATGTGGGTTTATTCTTTAATACAAAACTCACTTATATGACTATATCTCAAAAAGACACCAGAAAAACTACTAAGGAAGTAGGTAGTTAATTGCAGCATTATTTGCAATAGCAAAATACAGGAAATAACCTCAACATCTTTTAAGAGGATACTGTTTAAGTAAATCATGATATGGTCCTTACAGTGGGATACTATGTAATCATACAAGGAAATATGGATGGTTTCTATGTAATTGCTCTCCAGAATATATCATTAAGTGATAAGAACAAGAGGCAGAAAGTGGGGAGAATACAAATACACAAATAATCTGTATAGTTGTATTGTCAGTGTGTCCTATGACTATGATAACCAGACATACTGTCCTCCTAATACTATATGTTACGAAGAACAGAGAACCACCAATGAAATATAATATTCTTGTCCAACATGAACCTGAATTCAATCAAGCCTTTAGTACTAATATCCAGTGCATATTACATGCCTAGAATAGAAAGCTACAAAATTATTGACCTGAATTCTTCAAAATCTAATATAAAAACAATAAGAGAAAATTCCATTATAGATTATAGAGATCCAAGAGTCATAAGAACCTTGTTTGAATCTCAGAACAACCAGTTTAAGACATTTTAAGACAATTAGTGAAATTTTAAAATGAAACATTTCTTAGTTTGTCTTGAAAGATGTAACATGAACTACAGTTATATGAGAAAATGTCCCCAAATTTAGAGATGCATGCTAAAGAACAAAGGGTAGAAATGACACGATGAATGAAATTTGCTTTAAAATACTTTAGTCAAAAATACAGACTAATTAAAACAAGTAGAGCAATAACAAACAACAAAACCATTATTCAGTATTTAGGATCCAAATATAGAGAAACAGAACCTTGTAACATTTCCCTAATCCTTGATCACATAGATTTCATAGGAAAAATTTTTGAATGCCATCTGTTGAGAAACAATTTTTCCACTTACTGGAAGCTTTCAGGGAATGCAGAGCTAAATAATTTTTTCTTGCAACAATTTGCTTGCTTTGTTGGGATCTCCTAAACAGAAATGTTCTATCTGCCTTACGAACTTGTGCTCTTAAAGTGACTGCAAACTCAGAGAGCTGGCCTCTGGAGCCATTGAAATTGAGTTCCATTTCCCACCTGCTTATCACCTCTCTGAGATAATTTCATTTGAAAGAAGTGTTTCATGTGAAAAGAAACTGTAAGAGAGAAAATTAAGGAAGTGAGGATAATAGAGGAAATTTGTCAAATAATAAACAGCAGAAGTCTAGTTAACTCCACGAGATGTTGGCCTTGCTTACTCTATTCCTTTTACTGTGAAAATGAAATAATGAGCTCTATGTGTGGAACGTTACCAAAAAAGAGTAGAGACTAGGTCAGTCCTGTTAATTGCTGTAAATTGCCATATTCTTTCAGTAGCTAAGCAAGAGGGTCTCTTAGCAGTTTGAGTTAGGTTAAGAGAAGAGAATGATAACCTAACAAACATTGAACTAGGGACATGTGCCCTCCTAACGAGGCCACGTTACTCACACGGGAAACTCCACTCTTACTGTTATGTAGGTGCCCGCTGCACTGCATTCCCCCCAAATACCCCTCTACAAGTGTATGCCCTGTGGGAACAGAGTCTCTCTCCTGGAGGCTTTTCCATGATGACACACACAATTTTGAAAATTAGACCTCACAGAATTGGTCCAGAAAAGTCACTATATATATCTAAATGGATTACACGTTTATAAATGTGAGAGTTGAAAATATAAAACCTCTGGAACACCACGTAGAAAAAACCTCTGTGGTCTTGTTTTAGCAAATGTTAATATTTCTTAGGTAGGACTCAAAATTCAGAAATGATAAACTACTTGATAAAACTTTATCAACATTAAAATCACATGCCCTTCAAAATATAATTTTAAGGCAGATCAACATGCAGGCCACAAACTGGAAAATATTTCTAAAACCTACATCTAGTTAATAACTTTGTCTTTAGTGACAGATTATTGCTCTGTTGCCCAGGGTGGTCTCTCAAAGTGCTGGGATTATAGGCATGAGCCACCGCGTCCAGCCATGTGTGATACTTTTAGGGTAGCCCTAGAAAACTAATATACAACCCAACAACAAAATGACCACATCCAAAGAATGATACAAATGCCAAATAAGCACATAGAAAGAGGCTCAAAATTAGTAGTCATTATAGAAATGCAAATTAAAACCATAGTGAGAAACTACCATATGTTCACCAGAATAATGAAAATTTAAGTATGTTATTAAACATGTGGTGCTAATAGAATTCCTGTACATTGTTGGTTAGAATGCCCGATTTTACAGCCCCTTGTAAAAACAATGTGACAGTGTCCTATAAGTTAACTAGACCTATAACATATATCCCAGAAATACCACTTTTTTGGTATTTACCTAAAATAATTATTCATATATATGTGTGTGTGTGTATGTGTGTGTGTGTGTATATATATATCCATTCAAAATCCTCTCAGATGCAGCTTTACTTATAAAAAGCCAAAACTGAAAACAATGGCAACAACTGAAAAACCTGCAAACTTTCCATAACTGCTGTATGAATGTACGGATGTATGAGATATCCATACAATAAAACAATGCTCAGCAGTGAAAAGGAATGAACTAGGAATCCATGTGACAACATGGACGATTATTAAATGCATTCTGCTAAGTAGAATACCCACACACAAAACCAGCATGCTCTATGATTTACTTTTTGTGAACATCCATAAAAGGCAAAACGATAGTGGTAGAAAACAGAACAGAGTGGACAGTGGATAGAACTGACAGCAAAGGGGCATGAGGGAACTTTTTTAGGGTGACAAAAGTGATCAATATCATGACTGTGGTAGGAGATCCATGACCCTAAATATTTGTCAAAGCACATAAAAATGTACAAAGTTGGTGAATTTTATTGTATATAAATAATACCTTAGTAAGAATTATAAAAATAGCATAATCCTGTTTTTATATAATCATGTACATATTCCTATGTACCTACCTATCTAATATTTCAAGTTTATGTGCTGGGAGAGATGTCTGAGTAAAGTATATGCAGGGTTAATAGTCATTTCTGGATAGCATAGTTTGAGGACTTATTTTTTTAACTGTATATGTTTTGCTGCATTATTTGAATTCTTCCTACTACATCTTTTCATAAAAAAATACTCTTTTGGAACAAATGTAAAAAATTGCTAATTATATTTATATATATTGTGCTAAAATATACCTTCAAAAATTTTGTACTTGATCCTCAAATGCCAGAAAATCAGACAAGGGAGCGTATGATACTTGATATTCAATCTAGGCATTAGTGAGTTAGGAAGAATTTACTTTCTAATCTTTTTGGTAAGATCTGGTCACTGTTACATGAATTATTTTATTTCAACATATATTGGTAACATTATCTGATGTTATCAAAATAGAAATGCTTTCGAGCATTACTCACAGAATAAATTTATCTCTGATAGCATTATTTTACTTTCAACTTTAATCCAAAAGTAGATCATATCTCATCATCTCCTTTAGTATTTCAGCAATGTATTGTGTTTTAAAGAGATTCCCTGGTGAAATGCATTTGGGTAGCTCTGTTTTAGAAAGTAGAACCCATGTCCTAAAATATACAATATCACTAGTGTAAAGCCTTTCAGTGTTACTCAATTTTCCAAATAGTAGCCTATAAAAATTGGGAGTAGCCACACTTGAAATCTACCCTCTTAGATCCTGCGATATAGCAGATATTAAAAGTTTGTCCAAAGGTTATCATGTTTATTAAGGTATTCTCTCTCTCTCTCTCTTTCTCTCTCTCTCTCTCTCTCTCTCTCTCTAACACACACACACACACATACACACACATTTCCATTATCTCACTCATATCCCACTTGCAGTCAAATGATGTATTCAGTATCTCTAGTGGGAAATATTATCCATTGTGCAAGTCTAAGTTTCTTTAATGGCTTTTCAAAATTATGTTTTCTGTTTCCCGTCAGTTACTCATTTTGGTCAAACTTTGTTATTAACCATAGCATTTTATTCATTTATTTCTTTAATCTTCCACCAATTCCTCCATTTAAGAGCTTTATAGATTTAGATCTTGTCATAAAAAAATAGAGACTATTTTCTAAGATAGCTTGTGGTATGGTTTGGCTGTGTCCCAACCCAAATCTCATCTTGAATTCCCACGTGTTGTGGGAGGAACCCAGGGGGAGGTAACTGAATCATGGATACAGGTTTTTTCCACGCTATTCTCATAATAGTAAATATGTCTCATGAGATCTGATGGCTTTAAAAAGGGAGTTTCCCTTCACAAGCTCTCTTCTCTTGTCTGCTGCCATGTGAGATGTGCTTTTCACCTTCCTCCAGGATTGTGAAGACTCCCCAGCCACATGGAACTGCAAGTCCATTAAACCTCTTTATTTTGTAAATTGCCCAGTCCCGGGCATGCCCTTATTAGCAGCATGAAAACAAACTAATATAGCTTGTTATCCTTTTTTAACATGTGAATTTTTTTAAAAAAACTTGAATGTGACTACTTTGTTTTAAAATTATTTTACAATGATTTTTTCCACTTTGAAAAAGGAGAATGATAATGCTAAGATACCTATAAGAAGTTATAAGTGTTAACTAAAAAATGGTCCCTTGAAAATGAGATCACAGAATCAATAGTGTGTGTTTTACACCATGGAATACTATGCATCCATAAAAAAGCATGAGTTCATGTCCTTTGGAGGGACATGGATGAAGCTGGAAACCATCATTCTCAGCAAACTAACACAGAAACAGAAAACCAAACAACACATGTTCTCACTCGTAAGTGGGAGCTGAACAATGAGAACACATGGACACAGGGAGGGGAACATCACACACCAGGACCTGTCTGGGGGTAGAGGGAAAGGGGAGGGAAAGTATTAGCACAAATGCCTAATGCATGAGGTGCTTACAACCTAGATGACAGGTTGATAGGTGCAGCAAACCACCATGGCATGTGTATACCTATGTAACAAACCTGCACATTCAGCACATGTATCCCAGAGCTTAAAGTAAAATTTAAAAAAAGAAAAAAAAAATAATGTGTATTGAACAGTAGTATACATAAAATACATGTTCGTGCACATATATACCTATGACCCCATTATGTATGTGCACTAAGCACTAAAGAGACTTAAAATACAATTACATAAATATGGGATATTGGTGTATCTAAGTTATAACCAAATATGTGCTTTAGTGAGAACATTACACATATTTGTGCTTTATATGTATTTCCCCATGAGGTTATATGTTACTGAAATAGAAATAATGACTTGAGTAGCATATTTACACAAAAATAAATTGCCTATATTTCCCTTCTCTGTCTTTATACAATAGTCCCTCCCTTGTCTGCAGGACATACATTCCAAGACTCCCAGTGGATTCCTGAAACTGCATATGGTATCAAACCCTATACATATTATGTTTTTTAAATCTGATAACTGTGACTAATGGGTGGGGGTCATCTAAATGTGGATACACTGGTCAAGGGAAGATTCATGTTCTAGGCGGGATGGAGCACGGCATGGCATGAAATTTTAGCTCCACCCAGAATGGTGCACAATTTAAAACTTATGAATTATTTATTTCTGAAATTTTCCATTTAAGAACTTTGGACTATGGTTGACTGCAGAAATTAAAACCACAGAAAATGAAACCAGGAGTAAGTGGATGGAGGGGGGGTGCTACTGTACCTAGGAATACATTATCCATTTCCTAATCAGGTCCTAGGTGTACCCCTCTGCTTAATGCTTAATTGGGAAGAATTCTAGGTTTGCTTTTGGGGTTCAGGGATTCTCACATATTAATTCTCCTTTAGCCTTTTGCCTTATTTCAGTGTCTCTGACTGATGAAGTAGACAGTCATCTAGCTTGAGGTCTCCTTGCTTTGGGGGAACAACTTCTGAAAGTGGATGTGACACAATTTTGTGTTCCAGAGTATGTATATTTTGAAGAGAAAGCAGGCCATTAATGCTAAACACACAAAGACGTTTGGTGGCATTGCAGATCCTGTAAAACCTATACAGAGATTTTGTGTGTGTGTTTAAGAGAGACCTTTTAGTCAGCCAGTCAAACACTGTACTGGTGTCTTCAACCACTACTGACCAGAAAACTTGCCCATATTAAAACTTTGCAATTTGCAATTGTAAAAAGTAGAAATGTGTTAACTCACTGCTTAATTAAAAGTAGTAATCTCTAGCTATACACTCATACATGGCAAAACAATAGATGCCACCTTCTACCACCAGATATCATGTGAAATGTATTCATGAATCCATATATCCATACAAACTATGGATATTTTTTAATAAAAGCAACAATGTTAGCATAAAGGAATCCGTGTATCAAGCATGAAAGGTTTTCACTGAATATGCAAAAAGACAAACGATAGAACTAGAAAATGAGATATGCAGGTTAAACTAGTGTGTCTGGAGCTGGCTGCATATGTAAAGCTTTCAACAGAATAATGTTACACTTTACTGACAATGAAATGTCCATTACGTAGAAGAATAATCATTATCATTAAGTGAATTTCTTTCTGAGTACATTTTTCACTGTGAGCAGGCTCATCTCTTGGGACATTTGCAAGGTAGCCTCTGTAAAATTGTTTAGATCAAAGAAAGTCAGAGCACTGGTTGTTTGATTTAGTTGTCAAATAAGAAAATAACTTGAAGAGAGATTTTTAAAGCAAGCTGAGGTGGATTTTTTTCTGGTTCTTTAGGACAAAATTACGTACTTCTTTCTCATATTTTCATTGAAATAATCTAAAGGATAAATGCATACATGTTGAAATTTTATTTTAAATAATCAAATCCTATTGTAGGTGACTCATTCCCATCATCCTTATATGCAGAGATATCTACTACATATCAAGGTAACTGCTCAAGATGTCACATTGGTCAAAGGAAAATTAGAAAATTCTATTGTAAAGTATGCATTTCTATTAATAACATTTAAACTATGAATAAAAGCCAACTTTTAAAATTCAGTCATGGAAAGTTTTATTTTTTCTAAAGGTGGTGGTATTTGATTTTGATTTCACACCTTTTGTTTGTTTCTACCTTTCCTGAGACTTTCATAAATACTTCATATAAAGACCTCTCAAAACACTTTTATTTCATGCTCTAGTTTTAAAAGTTTTCTTTGAATTAGCAATGTTAAATAATTACAGGAAGAAAAATCATTCAGAATTTGTTCATTCCTCAGCTTCACTTTTCCTTCATAAAAATCTAATTTGAAGAGTAAGGAATGCTCATATTTGGTCAAAGAGAAAATTCATGTATACTATGGATTAATAACATCATATTCCAAACAAACATATGTCTTCTGAAGAAAAAGTATTATAATAATAAACATAATAAGTTAACATTTTATGAGTAATTATTACGTCCAAGGCTAATTTAAATTTAGTCTTCACAACCATCATGTAAGGTACTATTTTATCTCTATTTTTCAAAAACAAAAGCCCAGAAGAATTAGGTAATTTTCTGGTAAACAGAGAAGCCAGGGTTCAAATTCAGACAGTCTGATTCCAGAGCCCATATTTATACCATTAACCTCTACTGTCTCACTGTGAATGACTAGCCAAACTATCACATACACAGGGAGAGGAAATATTTGTTGAGTGTATACTTGCACTGATTGGGTGTGTTAGTGGGATTCTTTGATCTTAACCTATGTTGGTTTTTCTCATTTGTGTTGTATAAAGGAGCTGGAAGGAAAGTAGATGTGAACAAGGTTTCCTAGAGTAGGTGGCTCTTAAAATCCAATTTTCTATATTTAACTAAACTGCTTTGTTTTGTCACATAACTTTTTCTTTAAGGAAAATATTAATAGCAATAGCTAATAATGATTGTTCTTAATCTGTAACAGGTGCTAAACTCAGTGCTTTACAATCATATCCATGTTTATTGTGTAGGGCTCCAAGGCCCACCTATATTTCCAAATATTATGCCATATCTTCTTTCAAGATAAAGCATATTTTCTAAGAACCAAGATTGAATCTAGAAAACCAACTAGATCTATTGTGTGTATGTGATGGAGGTAGAGGGTTGGAGTGTAAAACAGTTGGTAATTAATGCATAACCCAATTAATCTGGTTAAAAGATCATCAGTATGACCAGCTCAGGAAACAGTTCATTTTATTATTTCAATCGGCAATTGAATTAGATCCATTCTGCAATTATCTAATCAATTTCTCAGCAGTAGACTGCATAATAGCTAAAAACTATCAGCCACTTAGAGCTATATTGATAGGTATTATTTTAATTACACATCACTAGCTCATTTCCCAGGATGTAAACTGTGCTTTTTTGTATCTATCATAAAATATATATGTTCTAGTCTCCAAAAAATGAATCTGTGATTTAATAATTTCCAAGTCTTATTTGCAAAATAAAAGTCAGTGTATTTCCTAATTATTCATTCTAATCAACTGTCGATTTTAGTACACTAAGCTGTGTTAGTGGTTATACTTTAAATACGGTCAACTATTATTCCATATCTTCTCTCATAAGAATGGCTGTGTTTCAGTTTTCCTACCAAGTTTTATTATACTTTGCATTTCCACTATATTCATTGCCTTAGACTTAGATTTTAATGAATATGTCTGAATTTTATATTTAGATCTTCAAACAGTAGAATAATTCACTGCATTAAAAAAATCCTAAAATTAAAACACAGTAGGCAGAATATAACACTTCATTGTGGCTAAAATTAAAAATCTTTAATTTTAGTAGATCATTTGTTGCAGTGCTACTTCTGTGTCGAGTCCCAATCTTTATACGCACAAGGTTTTTAATAGATAAATATTCGGAGGACATTTAATCTGCTATATCAGAGACATTTCACATCCTCAAGAAGAACCACATCATAAAGATAGCTATTCATATGCCAGAGAAACAGGAAAGGTTCTCAAGGAGTTACCTAATCCATAGTTTTACAATTTAAACTTGAGTAGAAAAATACTAGTGGCCTAACTTTTCCTTCTCCTCTTCTTTTAAATCACCAAGTACAGTATCATTTGGTAACATACAGAGTAACTATCCCCTTTATCTTCGGAATGCTCTGCACAATTCTCATAAATCTCTGTATTTAAATTCAATATTCAAATTAATCTCAATAGAGACCTAAAATCCCATCTTCTACCAAATTCTCACTGTCTAGCAAATATTCCAGAGAAAATTATTGCCTCTCTACAATCTGCTATCAAACTGCTTTTCCAGGCTTCTCTCACATCTACTGTTACTCTAAATGAGCCCTGAACCATATTTTCCCTAGTTTACACTATACGCTCACATAGTCCCTAGTCCTGAAGACATTTCCTTTTAGCTCAGTCTGCTAAAATCAGCATTGTTTCTATTTTACCTCCTTTGTAAAGACTTCCTTTATCACACCATATCCACAAGTGGCATGCCATTTCTGCTTTTCTCTGGCATTGTGCATCTCCTGCATATTACTGATCATGTACAATGCCATTCGAGTAGAATTTGATTGAATATGTAAACTGTAAAACACGTAGAAGGTAAATGACAAATGTTTGTTGAAAGCATAACTGGGGGCCAGGATGAAACAGCCTAAGGGAGGCCACCATTTCTTGACGGTACATTCTTGGCATCAGGAATGACAATTCCCTCTGTAACACAAAGTGTAATTCTGAGTAGAATAAGAATGATTCCCATACTGCCCAGTAAAGACCAGTGTGGTTACATGGTCAGAGCCTACCTCAGCATTGACTTTTATTATGAATACCTCAGCTTAGTTTTCAGGATGGTATGTCTTCAACTGTGGTCCATGGATATCTTTCATCAGAATCCACCTGAATGCTTGTTGGAAATGAGGCATTTTGACTTTGCAAAAGTAGGCCCCAGGAATTTAAAATTCTAACAAGTACTCCACATGTACCATGTTGATTCTTATACTAATTTAAAGTTTGAGAATCATGATTCCAGTCCAACATTTAGCTTGGTAGATGTTAATAAGGAGTAATTTTTTAAAGGCTCTATGGGTGAGATATATTTAAGAAACTCTATGTTAGAAGTAGTTAAAAGGGTTTACAGCAGAGCTTCTTAGAGCTTTTAGTAAGCTATGTGTTGTGAATATTCACAAGGGGAGCATAGTTTATTGTGATTTTCTATGGTAGGAAGCATCCTCTCCAACCGGTTTCTGGGAAAATAAGCCTCAGGAATTTGGCTCCAGCAGATGCTTTTCAATCCAGAGTCAGCTGTGTGTGATTTGTTGGACCAATGAACTTGATCCATCAAAGGTGATGAAATGAACCCCTAATGATCTCTGAATGTTGTATGGAGATAGGATGAGAGAGACAGGCTTTGGAGAATGAGAGACACTGTCTTCTTTTAGGTAGTCTCTCTCTGCTCATTTCTTAATGCTATTTGCTTTTCTTTTTTATCTTACTTTTGAGGCATTCTATCTTTTAATTTCAGGAATACTGAGTGTAAGTGGTGTGTGTTTGTGTGTGTATGTATATATATAAGAGGGGAGAGAGAGGCATTAAAAAACTATGTACTCATAATCCTAATAATATTAGAACATAGCTTTTTACGTAGAAAACTGGACTTACATTCCTGCTTTGGTACTATGCATATGAGTCAAAATTGCATAGCTGTTCACCTCTAAAATAAAATACCACAAGACCTTATTATATACATAGAAAAGTGGAATAAATGTAGTTCCTAAAAACGTCAGAATAAAAATTTATAATCTGATGATTTACAGTTCATTCCATGGTTTTAGTGTGTAAAGGATAAAGATATCTAGTGGAAACAGATGAATTGGGTCAAGTAAGATTGGAACCCATTAAAATTCTAGCCTGAACCTTGGCGGTCTGGAGAAGCTTGGCCACCCAAGTGATATATTATATAGGCCATTATTTGCCTCTGAGTTTCCTAACTTTTTCATGTGACCGAGAAAATGGAACGCTCAAAAATCCTCCCCTAAAACCCCTCATTTTGGAATCCATGTTGGAACACTTAAGGGATTGAAAATCACTGAGTAATATTTGCCTACTTGAGGTTTAAAACAAATCCTTAATGCAAAGAATTTTAAATAAATCAGATTCTTAAATGTATCCCAAAACTCACTTTGTCATATGATGCCTAACATCTACAGGTATGTTTCCATTCAAGATAATCACTTCATCATTAAAACAAGGACATCAAAATAAGCCTGCATTCATTAAGTATTCAAAGAGGGAAATCTGCATGCTTTTCACTTGTTTGGAACAACTAATTTCAAAAGATGTAGTATATTTATATGCACAAAGCAGTATCCCCTAATTATAATTTATTTTGCCTATTCAAGAAAAACACAACAGATGTATTTCTACCAACTCTTGGATGGTCACATGGCAAAAGAACAATTGCGTGAATTGCTTCAAATAAATGTTCAAGCGTTTCGACATCAATACTTTTTCAGCATATCCTTGTTGCCATATTATAGCATTTAACCCTAACGCTATCTTTGTTGAGAATGCAAATGATGAACAAGATGGTTTATATTCTACTCAGATCTCTTTCCTCTGTGATCAGTAAGTATCAGAAACAGAATCATCTACAGATAGCAGAGCAATTGCATTTTAAATGTCACATAGCTGCCTTTATTATTCCAGCTGGCATGTGGAAAGAAAGGTCCCTCTGTTAATGAGACTAACACTGCCAGTCCCATTATAATGGATTTAAGCAAATAAATAACATGTTTGCCATTTCTGCTCTTGTTTTTCAAGCACTATTTTTGTCACCGATCTCATTGCTACAGACATTTCAGTGGAATAACTATAATTGTTGCCGGGCTTAGGAAATGAAAATTACACATGGAGTCCCTATTTATTTTAGATAATTTAGCATATTAATCCAAATTGTCCTCAAAGCCTGTCCTCCCCAGGGGTCTTGTTCACACTTGCCATCAATGCTAACATGACAGAAAGATACAATGGGTTAGGTTCAGTGGTTCACTAGTGTGTGGCAATGCCTCTTGCGCACTTGACAAGAGAGAAATAATAGCCATATTACTTCAAAAGACAAAAAGTCTCCTGCAAGCCAGAAAACGGATAGTACAAGATCCATCTAAATTATTGCCAAAATTGATTCAAAATCAGGACCAGTGATCTCCGGTGTTATGTAATTCAGGGAAATTAAAAGTCCACTAGGAAAAAGTGCCCCTCTGTATTCAGAGGCTATAAATATCATTTTATGGAAAAGTCATGCTTTTCTAATCGCTTCAATAAGTCAGTATGTTTAGACACTGACTCTCTGGCTAAACGGGCAAGCCACACTATACGATCCATTCAATCTTACTCCTTTCCAATTTAGCCACTCTCGTCTAGGCACTGCATGAGTCACATTATAGTTCTTGGACATGTTGAGCTGTCTTTTCACTATCTACAGGTTTTCTGTGTTACCTAATGTGCTACCTAATGAGTAGCACCATTTTAAAAATATCATCTTGTATTGATGACTCCCAAATCTAGAGTTCTAGCTGTACCTGTTCCTATAACTCTAAATCCAAATATCCAACTGCTTAGTTGATTTTGCTGCATGAAAGCTTAAAATACGTCTCGAATGAGTGTCAAGTGAGTCAAAACACAACTCTTTATTTACACGTTACCAAAACGTCTCTTTACTCAACTTCCTGAATTGATAAATAACTTATCATCCACCCACTTGCTTGAAGCAAGTCCAGAAGAATCCTAGGCTTCTCTATTTTCTTTCTTCAGGACTTCCCAACACCCACAAAAACATGTCAGCAACACACAGACCTGTTGGTTCTTTGTCCACCCTAACCCTCAGTCTGTTTGCTTTTCTTACCTCCACTACTAACAATGTGGTATCAGCTAGTCTTCTTTTACCTGGACTCCTTCAAATAGCCGTTGTCCAGTTCCTCCCTTCCTCTCTCTTCTCTCCCCTTCCTTCTCTTTCCTCTCTTCTCTCCTTTCTTTCAAGAACAGAGAGCTCCTGTACATCATTTTATAATCAATGAAGCCAGCCTCCTAAACTGTTTTGAACAGAAAACAAAATGGTGGAAAAGGCATATTAACATTTTTATCTTACAGATAGCTATTAAAGCTCAGAGAATAAATAGTGTCTTGTACACACAGTGATGTAAATACAGAGTTAGAGAATGCAGCAATAGGTTTCTTGAAGTGCAGTTCAGAGAACCTGGAAACTCTTCTATATAACATAATAACAAGCATAAACTTTGTTAATTCTAAGTATTTTTAAGTCTGTTGTATTATAATGATTAGATAGCTAATTATAATATTATATGGCTAAGTCATATGTCATTTTATTTTGGTTTAGTAAGGATATAAGCACTACATAATTCTAAATATTTAAGAGCTTTCAGAGTTCATCTAAAGACAGAGAAATACATACTTTCAGTTATCTTCATTGCTCAATAATTTAAGAACTAATGCAGCTTAGAATTACTTAATTTTTAAAAGGAAACTCATATTATTTCATCTACCTGGGACCAGGTAAATAACAAATTGGTTTACAATCCATAAGTAAATAGCCTTGAGATCATTTTGTACTGCACATACTAAGTTTTTTCTAAATGTATTATCTATTTTACTTTGTTGTGGTTGTTATGTTGTTTTGAGGTATTTGTTCGGGGTTTTTTTTTTTTGGTGGTGAGAGGCAGGAGATACAGAAATAGTGACATTTGTGCACATTCCAAAGCTGAGAAGAAAAATCAATATTAAGAAGCAACTCTGAACATGTTTATCTCAGTGTGTTTCCTTCTAAGCTCCAGTAATGAGCCTCTAAAATTGTTATAGTATACACAGATAATAATCAGTGAGTTTTTTCACATAGCTTCTGGAAAAACTGCTTTGTGTTCCAGTTTTAATTAGTGTATTATTATCCATTGCTAATTTGAGGGGTTTAGGCTAGAATTAGTGCACAGCTGCAGAGAATGCAAGCACATGAATTGCTGGATTAGCTGGAGTTCAAACAAAGGGGAAGGAGTAAATGAGGGGAGATGCAACAAACCATATCCTTCAAATAACTTCCAAAATTTCCCAGCTATTACCTATAATTTAAAAGTAAATTCCTCGATGGGAAGGAAGCTGTGTTTCTAAATCTGGATTGTTTTATAATAACAAAATACAGAATTACCTCTTTCTTGTTTTTTTTTTTTTTTGAAAGATTTAAGACATTTACAAAACTAAAGAGAATAACTTAACACAGACTCACTTACCTACTATCAAGATTTAACAAATGTCAAAATGTTGCCATGTTTGCTTTATATTTTTCTAAAAGCAATAAAATTCTGCAGAAGCAGTTAGGCCCCTTTGGAGTCTTCCTAAGCCTACTCTTCACCCCATTCTCTTCTCCCTCATCCCAAAGGTAACCAGAAATCTAGAGTTGGTGCAAGTACTCCCCACCTAGGTGTTTGTGTTTTGTCAGATGTTTATAGATTTATAACATGTACAGTTTGTCCCCATGTTTACACCTTACATAAATGATAATATGCTATATATATTACACTACTGCAGCTTATTTTTTTGTCCAATCTTATGTTTGGATGATTTCTCAGTTATGAAACGTATACAATTGAGTTTGTTCATTTTAACAGCTGTAATGAAAATCATGTCTTTTTAGTGTACATGTGCGGTGATAGGAATCATTTATAGCAGTTTCTCAAGCACGGCAGTGCCACCCCAGGAGCATTTGGAAAGCCAAGAAGCATTCTTTTGATGACGAAGTATTAGTTTTCTAGGGCTGCCATAACGAAGTGCTATGATTGGGGTAGCTTAAAGAATAGAAATTTATTGTCTCCTAATTCTAGAGGCTAGAAGTTTGAGATCAAGGTGTCGACACGATTGGTTTCTTTCGAGGCCTCTCTCCGTGGCTGTAGAGGCTGTCTTCTCTGTGTCTTCACATGGTCGTCCCTCTGTAATATGTCTGTGCCTGTCTCCTCCTCTTATAAGGACACCAGTCATGTTGGATCAGACCTTACCCTCATGACCTTAGTTTAACTTAATACCTCTTTAAGACCCTATTCTCCAAATACAGTCATATTCTGAGGTACTGGGGGTTACAACTTCACCATATGAATTAGGGGATAGGGATACAATTGACCCCCCAACACAGGTTGCTTCTGGATAGAGTGGCAGGGGCCAAGGGCCAAGAAACCTGAATATCCTGCACTGAGCAAAGGCATGGTCCTGCACCCTGGAGTGTCAATAGGACACTCCTTTAGGAGGTAAACCAACAAGTAGAATTCGTGGGTTGGAAGCATTCATCTGTTGTTCAACTTTATTAGATACTATCAAAATACTCTTCAAATAATTGTACCAATTTAAATTCCCAAAAGCAGTGTCTAGAAACTCAAATTTCCTCCATCCTTGTAAACAACTGGTGTGTTCTCACACTTTTAAAATATATGCTGACATCATGGGATGACATCATTGCTTCAGTTTTCATTTATTTGATTCCAAATGAGGTTAGATATATCTATGCATATAAATATATACAGGAATCATTCTAGTTGTCTGCTCTGTGAACTCCTTTTTTGTAACGTTTACCCATTTTTAATTTTATATTTATTCTTTATGTTCTAGATACTGTCCTTTTGTTGCCTCTACATTTTTCCCATACCTTCTCCCAGCATGTAAACTTACCTTTAACTTTGCTTCTGGTGTCATACTGAAGAATAGTTCAATGTAGTAAAATTTATCAGTAATTTTCCTTGTGTAAGTGGTGTTTGAACCATACCTAAGGAAGCGTTCTCCATCCCAAGGTCATAAAAATATTCTCTTCTATTTCTTTCTAAACATTTCAAAATTTTGCCTTTCAAATGCAGGTCTTTACCTCATTTTATTTTTGTTATTATGCAAGGTAGGAATTTATTTTTTCAATATGAATAGACAATGGCCCCATCATCAATGAGTGAATATATAATTTTCCTATCTTTCAAATAATAATTTCCCAATGAAGTATGATTCTGTTTCCGAGTCCGCTATTTTGACCCATTTGTCTATATGTCTATGCTCTCATCTGGAATGTCATAACTGCTATAACTTTTTGATGTCTCAATGTCTCCTAGGGAAATTATCTCTCCTTATTGTTCTTCAAAATTGCCTTGGCCCTTACTCCTCCATCCGAATTTTCCAATTAGCTTGTCATGTTAATGATAAGGAGAAATACATGGGCATTTCCTTGAAGTACATTAATTTTACAGTTTAATTTGGGGAAAAAGTAATCCTTAAATATTAAGTCTTCCCATCACGAGCATCTTATATCTTATTAATTCTGGCTTTTAAAAAGTTATGGTTTTAAAATAAAATGGTATAATTTATTCGTGTATTAATACACGAATAAATTATACTATTTTATATTTTATCTTTAGTTATAGTTATGTATATTTTATATTTTATCTTGAGTTATATATCTTAAAATGTCTGTTGCTCTTATCAGTGGTATGTTTTCTTTGATAAATTATTATTTTGGGTGTTAATGGGTTACTAAGGAGGTACTCTTGATTTTTGAATGTTGGTCTTAGATTCCAGCACAGTTACTAAATTTTCATTTTAGTTCTCACAACTCATCTCTAGCACTTCTATCTTTCGCTTGCTTGCCTTCCTTCCTTACTTCCTTTTTTCCTTCCTTCCTTCCTTCTTTCATTTCAATAGCTTTAGGGATACAGTGGTTTTTGGTTACATAGATGAATGGTAGAGTGGGGAAGTCTGGGCTTTTAGTGTAAATAGTGTACGTTGTACCTAATAAGTAATTTCTCATCTGTCACCCCTTCCCCTTCTGAGTCTCTAATGTCTGTTATATCACTCTGCATGCCTTTGCATACCCATAGCTTAGTCCTCATTTATAAATAAGAACAGGCAGTGTTTGGTTTTCCATTTCTGAGTTTCTTCACTTAGGATTCTATTTCATATGCATATAATCATATCAAACACAAATTATTAAACATTTTCTCTTTTAAATTCTTCCTCTTCTTCATATTTGTACATTTGCTAGAGCTTTTGTAAAAATGTTGAAGTGTGTCAACTGATAATTTTATCTGTCTTTTAATGAGGATGCTTTCAAGTTTAACCATTAAGTATAATGTTTGTTACAGGTTTTTAATAGATACCCTTTAACACTTTCCTACTCACAGTTTGCAAATATTTTTAAAGATTAATCACTTTTATTTTAACCCCAAAATTCTGTTCATATCAAAATTATTCAATGGTTCATATCATTTAATCACTTAATGAGGTGAATTTTATTACTGGTGCTTGAATTCCTAAGACAAACTTTCACTGGTAAAGCCATATTATTTATTATTATTTATTTTAAGATAGATTTGTTTTTCTCATATTTTATTTGCATGCATTTTCATTACTATAATGTATCTACAATTTTCTTTTCTTGTATGTCCTGTTCAGTTTTGATTTTGTTAATAACTAAGTAATATCAACTTTGTATCAAAGTTTTACTAGTTTCAGAAAATAATTTGATTAGTACAGCAGAGACATCTACTTACTTCACAATATCTCTCTCAATCTCTATTTTCTCTTTCTTTCTTGATAGGAGATCTCTGATGATATTCCGGCATGTTTTCTGCTCACTCTTACCTAGGTGTGACCATGCCGTAAGTTCTGTGAGAGTTCTTGTGCTCTCATGTGAAATGCTTCTCATGATTTTATGCATGCACAAAATTGAAGCCTGATACGGTGGCTTTGGGTCTAGTTAAAGAGGTATAAACAGAAGTGCTACAAGAGATCTCTAGGAAGGTCTCTTAAAAGAGAAGGTGTAGACTTTAAGTCTTCTCCTTTCCTTCTGTGTGTGGCACATTGGATATGATTGTTAGACCTCTGCCAGCCATATTGAACCATAATATGATCTTGAAAATGGAAGTCCATATACTAAAGATGGTGGTGGAAAAAGATTAGAACCTGGCTGGCTGAAGACACTGTGAAGTCAGCCTGGCATGCCAGCCATGAAAAGTGTATGTGTATTTGTGAGTAATGAACTTCTATCTTGTTTAAGCTGCCTTGTCTTTAAGGTTTTTAGGCATATACAGCTGAATCTAATGCTTATTAATACTGGTAGCATTTGTATTCCTTTTATTTTAGTCACTGAAATGATGGATTTAAAGTAAGAATGATCTATTACTTAGTTTGTTAACAATTTTCTGTAAATCCTTTGGCTTTCGATATACAGTTTGTTTCCTTCTCAGGAAAAGGGGCTCAAGGTAAATACAGAGTTACTGCTCTTCAAACTCTCATGGAGAAGTAGATCTGCATGGCCCAATGGGTGGACCGTGGTGCTCAAGGATGTAAGCTACTCAGATAGAAATGATCTACTTAGAAAATAATCAGTAACAAACCCATAGAATTTCAAAGTATGAAGTAGAAATAGAATTATTAAGAGACCTGAGAAATTCAGAGCCACAGCAGAACTAGAATATCATTTTCTGCAGTCGGCCTTCAGCTCACCAGCCACTTCGTGCTCATCCTACCTGATCGGCATGATATTATCGATGAAATGGCTTCATGTGACGTTCTCCAGGGCATCCATTAGAGGAGTTTCATACTGGGCAGAAATAGTCTTGCCCTAATACCTTCACCATGCTCAGGCATTAGCTAGGTGCAGTTTGGAATGAATAGCCTTGGCATGAATCCCATGAGGGATCTGAAGATGCAACAGTTGTAGGCTGGCAGTCAATTATCTCACCTCCTCCCCTGCAAGCAAGTTCTTTTGAAGGAAAATCTGGAAGGCATAACTTCCTGACTGTCACAAAGCCTGAATTCCCTTTTGTCTGATAGTAGCAGGAACATCTATATATAAGTAGTGAATAATACATGCTATATTACAAATGCTATATCTGATATACTTGATATCAAAACTGCTATTAACACCACAACTAATTATCTGGTTGTTAGATTACTGATTATCTAGATTACTTAGTGAATTATTTGATCATTATGCAGGCTATGTTTCTTACTGTTTCTTCTTCAATTCTGTTTTATCTGTTTTTAGTTTACTATGCTGTATTCAATCTCAGTTTCCTGGAATTTTATAAACACAGTACACTTCTTCATCAGTAAATGTTAGATTTTTTTTTTTCCCATTTTCAAGGATATAAAAATAAAAATCGAACCAACATTCAAATAGCAGAGTTCTTACAATTGGGTATATTCAACCTGAATTTCATAAAATAAAAAAAGTTCTCAGCAAACAATTTGCAAGTATGAAAGGTAATAATAAAGAGAAAAGAAGAGGAATCATTGTGATAATAAAACATCCATATCTCCCATTGTCTTTTAGTGAAAGCACAAAAAGTATTCCTGCCCATGGGTGCAGATAATGCAGGAACTACAAAATGTACACTTCTTATCTTTTCTTGCTTCCGCCAAGACCAGTTCTGAAGGGAAATAAAGCAGAAACTGAAATTTATCCCAAATATTAAAATCTTCAGAGTCTTTTAGGGACACTAACATCTAGTTGTGTTGATTATGTGTATAGTGGAAGGATGTTAGAGTAAGTGGAGGTGGAAGTCAGGAGATAGGAGGGGATTTGTCAGAGAAGCAAAGTTTTAAGTTCTGCTGTTGTCTCTTTCCCGCATTGCCTTGGAATAGTCTTTCCCTGCCTCATCTTCACATAAATCAGGCTCACCTCACCTGTGTTAGAGAAATGTTAGCAGGCTAGCACAAACAAGCTATTGGGTAAAGAGCTAAGAGAAACGGTACAGACTCACAACTCTTCAATTGTCTACCAAAATTTCAAATGCTGTCTTTCATTTACTTTGAAGATATTATGTGTAGATTTTAAAATTATGTCTCTGTTAATGCTTTAATTAAGAGTCCTTTTGAGCGCATTTTCATTGTCTGTAATTTTTCTTAGTTTTCATTCAGGCTGAATTATTGCTTTATGAGTATGGTTATTTTCATTAAATACCAGACATTGTATATGAACAATTATTTTTTAATTGATTTCTCAACAAAAAACTGGCAAATCAAACCTGGAAATATAGGAAAAAATAATATATCAGGACCAAGTGGAAGGTATCCCATACATTGCCAAGTAGGTTCAATGTTTTAAAATAATCAATATATTTTACTATATCAACAGGCTAAAAAAAATTATATAATCTCAATAGAGGCCTAAAAAGCATTTGACGAAATTGAATATGTTAATATTTAAAAAAATATTTTCTCAGTCAAATATGAATTGAAGAAAACTTCTTCAACGAAATAAAAAACATTGACTTTAAAAACATGCAGCTAACATTATACTTAAGAGTGAAATACTGAATTTTTTCCCCTTAAGATTAGTATCAGGCAAAAATGTCTACTGTTTTCACTTCTGTTCAGTGCAGGTACTAGCTACTGCAATAAGTGAGAAAAAGAAATAAAAGGCATCTGGATTGGAAAGGAAGAAATATAACAGCCTCCATTCACAAGTAACATGACAGTCTGCATTAAAAATCTAAGGAATGTATAAAACAGCTCCTAGAACTGATGGCTAAGTTTCAAAAGATCACTGGGGACAAAGTCAATATATAAAAATAAATTCTTTTCAATATACTGGCAATGAAAAATTAGAAACAAAACAGTGCCTTTTATAATAACATTAAAATATTAAATACTTTGTGAGAAATCTAACAAAATATATGTCAGATTTGACTGTTACAAACTATACAATTTTCACAGATTGGAAAAATCAATATTGTTAAGTAGCTAATTCTCTCCAAAAATGTTCTACAGATTTGATGTAATCCCAATTAAAATGCCAACACACTTTTCATGAGAAAATCAATCAAAAGCTTGATTATAAAGCTTGAATGGAAAAACCAAAGAAAGAATAACACTCTCCATCAAAAAATGGAAAAAATCAAAGTTGGTGAACTAATAGTGCCCAACCTACTGAAACGCTACAGCAATTAAGACAGTGAGACAAAGTGAAAAGACAAACAAAAAGATCAATGGAACAGACTAAACAAACAGTCCAGAAACAGACCCACACATATATCGTCAGTGGACTTGCAACAAAGGTTTCAGGCAATTCAATAAAGAAATTAGTATTTTCAATAAGTGTTATTGGAATAATTGGACAGCCGCACGCAAATAAAGCCTCAACCCATATATCACATCATGAATGAAAATTAACTTGAAGGATCAGAGACTTAAAACTGTAACATTTTGAGGGAGAAAGCGTAAGAAAAAATCTTAGTGGCCTTGGGTTACGTGGAGATTTCTTAGAGCAATAAAAAGCAGAAACCATGGAAAAGTGATAAATAGGACTTCATCAAGATTAAAATTTTTTACTCTTTGAAAGGCTTTGAAAAGGCAGTGAAAAGACAAGCCATAGATTAAGATAAAATATTTTCAGAGCACATAGCTGATAACAAGAAAAAAAATTTGTATTCAGACTATGTAAAGGACTCTCACAACCAAACAGGAAAACAAGCAAAACATTAAAATTATAGGAAAAAAAAATTGAACACCTAAGAAGATAAACTGACAGAAAATAAGTACATGAAAAGAAATTCAACATCATTAGTTATAAGAGAATTGAAAATTAAAACTGCAAAGAGATACCACTACATATTTAGAATAGCTGCTTTTCTGTTTTTGTAAAGTAAAAGAAATCTAACCACACCAACTGCTAGCCAGTATACAAAACCACCAGTACTCTCATATATTATTGGTAGGAAGGCAAAATGATATGCTACCACTTTGGAAAAAGCAGTAAACAGTTTAAAGTTAAACATATAATATGCTTCAATAATCCCACTCCTAGGAATTTACCCAGGAGAAATAAAAGTATGTGTTCACACAAAAACCTATACAAAAACAAATTTATCAGCTTTGTTTAAAATACCAAAAACTGACAAGCATTTAAATATCCACAAGCTAATGAATAATAAACTGTTGTACACCCATACAATGGAGTACTACTTAGTGACAAAGTAGAATAAATGATTGCTTTATGCAAACACAGACATGCATTTCAAATGTACAATATTAAGTGAAAATATACAGATTCAAAAGGCAACAGCTGCAGGAGTCCATTAATATGACATCCTAGAAAGGACAAAACCATAGTGACAAAAATCAAGTCAGTAATTGCCATGACAAGGTGTGGAGGAAGCAGACTGATCACAAAGGAACATGAGAGAACTTTGGGAGATGACAGAAGTGTTCCATATCTTTATCATAGTGGCAGTTAAATTAGTGTATGAATTTGTCAAAATTTATAGGACTGTCCACTAAAAAGGGGGAATTTAACTGAATGTAAATTGTATCTCAACAAAGCTTCATTTGAAAAAAATCAATCATTTAAGGACAAACATAATTTTTTACATTTGTTTTTAGCATACAACTAGTGGCACTAAAATTGGATCAAAGTGACTGCAGGCTGGTGTGAGTCCCTGCAACAGCTGGGCTCCAACTATATCAGCCTTACTACCCTAGGCGATGGAGGAAGGCCTTCAGAGTTCTAGCACGAAGTGCGTGGATATCCTAACCCTTCATGATCCCTGGACTTCAATTTTTGTCCCTATCATTTTGTAAGTCAGTCACAGTTCTGCTCAGCTTCTTAGCTTCTCACTTGCCTTTTACAATCTGCAGCTGCTATTGGGAGAAACTGTCTCCAAGCACTGGGCTCACTTATCTGTGTTTCTTGTTTTTTCGTTGATCTTATTCCTAAATATTCTTCACTGTTTTGTTAGCTATTAGGTATCTTCAAGCAAAGATAACTATCATTTTAAACTGTCCAGATTGTACAGTCATTCTCTTCTGTTTTATTTTTCTGCTTTTTTCTACCCTCATCTCTACTGCAACAGTCAGTCTCCTTGTGAGAGATAATTTACCTATTCTATCATCACGCAGGAGAGCTCTGCCTTTCCAATGTTTATTTTCCAAGGGTACTTTAGTCATCACCATTTCTAATCAATAGAAAAGTGGATGTCCAGGGCAAGAGTTTTTGGGGGGTTTTGTTTGTTTGTTTGTTGTAATTTTTAATCCAGTAACAGCCATTCATTTACCTTCCACTGAAGAAAGCTTAGTCTTGACCATGTATCTATAAGGGAGTCTGAGTAATGCAGTTACAGATGCCCAGCCCAAGAAGAATGAGACACCAAGTGCTTTTGTCACATGAAGCTCCCAAACAATATGCTCAATTAATATTTCAGTTCTTATAGTTCATGGATTCAGAGGTCTGCTCTTCATCTGAATCCTTAAGATGACAAATTTTTTTTCTTGTTTTGCAGTATTTTTTCATGACTACTTCATGATTAATTTTAAGAATTTGTCTTATAATAAAGAAATATCTATCTGGGCTTACCCTTTGGACATCTTCATGGCTTCTGGCCTATTCCTCCTCCTACAGAGAAGATCATGTTTAACTTCTAATCTAATTCTCAGGGTTTATCAAATTTTGTCTACTGCCATCCTGCTGGCCTGAGGTGAATTCTTTGCTTGGTCCTGACCCTGCATTTGCTTTGCATTTTAATTCTTGAATGTTCACCACCACCTCCCAGAACAACCCACTGACTCTCTGCTTGGATTTCTGCTACTTGTAGTGGACAGTCTCTTTCTGTTCACAGTCAGAAATCACAGACGTTGTGAAAGGAAGGAGGAGACAGTATTGTGCTGCTTCAGAATGAAACTCCCTCAGTCCTGAGAACAGCTGCCTGACTGGTTTTAGTAAGGACAATTTTCTGAACCGGGGTAAAGCAGTAGGGAAGAAGTAAAGGTCTTTAAACCATTTTGGAGTGGACAGATCTCCCCTGTTTCTAATTATATGGAACCTGGAAGTCATTTTAGTTTTTGTGGTTTAATTCTAAGATAATTGAAAGCTCCTTCATTGTAGTATTAGTTAACTTCAAGTCTAGTATTGGTGGCAACACGAGAATTCAACTTTTCTGAGTTTTTCAATAATATTTTAGTGGAAAAATTGGGATAAGCTGGGTTAATGACTATTTTCTTCACTGTGTTTTAAATCAGAATATTTTTATGTTTGGCCATATTTTACATTTTTTTTTCCATCACTTAATTTTGAATTATCTTTTGAAATTTTTTTCTAACTCTTCAACCTTCTCTATCCAGTTTAAGATCACTAAATTTCAGACCCCCTAATGTCTATAGCACTTGGATAAACAAGATAAATAAAATCAAGGGCATAGCATTGGAATGTGAATTGCATTATGCATTGAGAATGATTCAGGATCTGCCAAACCAGATGAATAATAAAACAGCAACAGAAATACTTTCCACTGGTATCTTCACAAATTCAGAAGACCACATCACATGCACCGAAGGCCACATTTTATGCCAGTCTGTTAAACTCTAAATGCAAGCTTTTAACATAAAAATGAAACAGGGAGTTACATGATTATGTAACCATATAATTTCTTCTTTTGTGTGGGTGCTTTTGTTTTTGTTTTGCCTTTCACTCAGTGAGTTATTACTAGTTTAACACCTTCTGTTGGGATGAAAGAAACAAAAGGAGAAAGGACAGGTTACCCTTTTAACACAGTCCCCAAAGAAGGACAAAATGGAGCATCTTTTAACACAGTCCCCAAAGAAGGACAAAATGGAGCATCTTTTAACACAGTCCCCAAAGAAGGACAAAATGGAGCATCTTTCATCTTTCATGGTTACTGTTTGTGGAACTATAATTAAATCCTCCAGAATAATCATTATAATTCATATACTACATATCAGTTACTCACTCTTTTATGACATAAAACATAATGGTCCTTTCTGTATCTATGTAAATAAACCTCCCCCACCCTGTATCTTCAAGAATCAGTGTGACATAGCTCCCAAACTAGATACTCCATTAAATTGATGAGTAAATAAATTATAAAGATCAGCAATCCTTTCTAATTTATATGCTACTTAAAGGTGTTATAATGCAAAACTTGCTTGTATCATTTCCGAGCATTCCACTCATCTAAATTAAATACAATTCACATATTTGATGGATAGATTTGCTATTTATATTTATATATCAATGACTGCTTCCTTTACAAATGGCTAAACCACCCTCAAGTAAAGCAAACACAGAAAATGCATGATTATTCCACATTTTCAGCAAACCTATGGATATATATTATTTTATACACATTGGCAGAATGCAGCCCTTATGTCTTGGAACAGGAAATTCACAAGCTGCCAAAGAGGAAGAGACAGTTCTCATTTTTTGTCTTTAAATACACTCTGTGTCTTTTCTTTGTGATTCGTCCAGGCTTTCGTTCTTTATTTGTATTTTGTTTATTGGTTCCTCTGTGAGTTGGAGGTTTTGTTTTTGTTTTTCATACTAAAGGGATGTCCATAAAAGGTCATATTGCTATTGAAAATACTTAAGCTCTGTTTTTCCCCTTTCAGAACAATGTATCACTTCATTTTCCCAAATTCACTCAGCTTTTGTGGGTTTTCACATGTGTTACTTCAGAATGTTGGCAGATCTGGAATTTTATGAGGAGAACTGCACTAGAGGTTGCTTTTTTACAAATCTTACAGAGAAGTTTCTCTCCACAGCTCTCCAGGCTCAGGTCACAAGCTTTCTTTGCAGCATGTCAGGAGGCAATTAGAGCATTTGTTCAGGCTGGAATGCTCTCTTCTCTCAGAGGCTGCTCTTACTGAATTTGTTGGGCTTTTAATGTAATGTTGAAATCTGTTCCTGCTTGACTCCTACAGCTGGTTTTGATCAGGCTCCTCTAAAGAGGAAGTTTCAATTAGCACAGCTCCAAATGTGCTCGGGAGGTATATTTTATGACTACTCAACTAATAGCACTCTTTGTTCCTAGTGGTGTGTGACTCCTTAACAAACACAGCCATTCGTGTGAGTCACGGAGTGACTTTATAGCAAGGCTAGGCTTTGCCAAAACCAGAAGAATGAGACAGCCAAATTGAATTAGTGGTTGAAACACATTAATTTATGCTAGATAAATGTTATTGTGGTCCCGTGGGCAAGTACTCAGGTCATAGGCTTTATGAACTATTTGCAGGAAGAGGGCTTCGTGGCAGTAAATCAGCTCTAGAGCAGGACTTTGCAGAGGACTTACAGCCACTTACTCTCCTGTTTCCTTAAATTGCCTCTGCCATTTTCCCCTCCTTCCATTGAGATAGCTCACCATTTCGTACACATTCTGTGATATTTAACATATAAGCAGTTGGATTAATGATTTGTATAGGCTTCACTTGACTCTGGTTGAGATGTGGCCATCTATTATGCCTGTGGCCCTAGCCACAGGCAGCTGTGCGTTTATCATTCCAGACTACAGCTCTCAGTGGGTACAGAGCTCCAGCTTAGCACCAGCTTTCGGAGTCCGTGCAGCTGTGCAGTAAATGGAAACCTTGATGCCTCAAACACAGCACACACAACCAAGTCCTGACAAGGCTGTTTCTCTTCTGGGAAGGAATTAGATCCACTTAAGGCTGGATTATTTCTAGAGTAAGAAAAGTAGAAATAAGTGTTTTCTGGCTGCAAATTGTGGCAAGTGAGAGATGATGCCAAGAAAGAATTATGCATAAATGATAGTGTTTAAACTTGTTTTTATGTGTTTAAATGTGTCTCTGCCAAAAATCTGACAAGGCCTCTCTGTTGGCATTTTTTCAGAGAGAGACCACTCACACACTAAGCATTTTCTTAATAAAGAAATAATTGTAAATCACTAGCATCTAGGCAGGTGATAACCAGTTTACCTTAAACATGATCTCTTGCAAAACCTAGGGAAAACAACGGGCTGGGTAAAGAGTGATGAATCACTGCCTCCCTCCCTCCCTCCAAACCACCAAAAATTCCAGTGCATCAATCAAGTCCCTGGAAATTTAGTGCCATGAATAAGGGCTAAGTTTCAGACTTACTTCTAGGTTTTAATACTCATTTAATACCCTTATTGGCTTGGCAATCTTGAGCAAATTGCTACTCTGTCTGTGTCCTCACATATGAAATGGAGACAATGGTAATATCTACTTTTGCAGGGCTCTTTTTAAGATTAAAGAAGTTCATGAATATAAACCATTAACAAAGGGAATGAGGAACAAGGTTAGCCCTCAACAGACAATAGCTTGCGTTAATTATTGGTGTTGCTCTCATTACTTCTGTGGATCCAAAAGAAGGCCATCTTTACCTTTTAATTCCCCAGTGGCTAGTGGAAGAAGCTGCTGGTACAGTAGAGGTTGCCTTTTCCTGGCATAATCTCTCCTTGTAGATGGAAGAATACCTAAGAGCCACTTACCATATTCTGTGCAGCCCATTGACCTTGACCTGCCTAACCCTTTAGGCTTACTCCGCTCTGATGTTTGCTTTTGACGTTTGAAGACAGCTGCTGTGACATTTATCATAAATATTTAGCATAGAGCAGAAAGACTTGACACATGTCAGGTTCTCGTCACATTTCTCCTGAATTCAATTTTCTGTTAATGAATGCCTATGTATGTGCTTAAAGCTCTGTTTAGACTTCGGGATAAAACTTCCCCCAAATTCAGCACAATTTCCTAAGATTAGATAAATGACATCTTTTTCAGATGAAAAAAAAAAATGGTTGTGTACCCTTTAATGCTGGAAAACAAAAGGAAAATAAACACAGTCTAGCCCCAGGGTCTTTAAGTTTTCTGAATTAGTTCAATCCTACGTATGTTGCTCCAGCTGAGTTCCCAACTAAAACACATTTAAGTGTTTGGATTTAATGTATCTGTTGCTATGCAATCATTACCTGGTTACTTGGTTGATTTAAATGTTAAAAAAAAAAAAAACACATGTAAATTTAGTCAAAACTTTTTAATCCATCTAAAGCACATTGAAATACGTTTTTGTTCTGCTTCCCATTTTAAATTAGAGTTCCTTAAGACCAGGTCCTGTATCTTCTCAAACTCCAAAAAAGTGTCTATAGCACCTTTTACAACACGTACCTACTGAATGTTACATACAAATGATATATGTGGCTTAATTTCCCATGGTCAATTTTACCTTCTAAGGCTCAAACAGAATTTCTTATCCTATGAATTTTTTACTGAGTTACTAAGAAAAATTAAGTATAAACGAATGTGGAAATAGCTGTTGGGTCTCAATACCTGAGCTTTTAAAGAATGTCTCCTCTTCAATATTAAAAGCTCCACAAGAGCAAGGACTCTGTCTCCTGAGTTCTTCCTCCCTAGCTCATCCCCATGCCTAAAACAGTCCTTTGGTACACACGTCTTGAGGTATTTGTTGAAATAATTGTTTTATTTATTTTTTTGAGATTAAGTCTCCCTCTGTCACCCAGGCTGGAATGCAGTGGCATGATCTTGGCTCACTGCAACCTCTGCCTCCCAGGTTCAAGCGATTCTCGTGCCTTAGCCTCCTGAGAAGCTGGGACTACAGGCGTGTGCCACCACGTCCAGCTTCTTTTTGTATTTTTAGTAGAGACGGGGTTTCGCCATATTGACCAGGCTGGTCTCGAACTCCTAATCTCGTGATCTGCCCTCCTCAGCTTCCCAAAGTGCTAGGATTATAGACGTGAGCCACTGCACCCGGCCAAAATAATTAATGAGTTAACAAAAAGTGGTTGAACAATAAATTAACTCTTATTTCTTCCTTGTGTTTTTCACTTCCTTCAAGTCACGTTTTCTTATTTTTTCCTCTACTTATTAACCATGTATTTTTTTTATTACTGAAATTACCTTCTCAAGGATCAATTTTCATAGAAAAAAGTATAACTGATAGTATTAAAACAGTTTTATAGTAAACGAATGGTGAAATTTGCTTAACAAGTTGTCTCATGCCAAGGCTACTGGTTTTTAAACCACAACCAATAAATGTGTTTTTCTCTGGCACTTTCTGAGTAGCTCAAAATGCTAAGACAAGTTCTTGGTATATTAACAGACTGGAGTCAAGTGTGTGACATGATGAAGAGCATCTGTCTCGGGCCAGGAGTCATGGGGGTTCATAAGCTTCCCATGAAGATGGCTAATCAATAAAAGTTCTATGCTTAGGATTTTGTACATTTTGTTAATTAGGGCAAAGCAATAGGCCTTTGTGGCAATTACTCAGACAGTGATGTAAAAAGATAGCCTGACAAACAAACCTCCATAATCCACTTACATCTCACAGAAGCCAAAGGGTTGGAAAAGCCTATTAGCAAGCTCTCTGCCTGTCTGTTTGGAGATGTTGTTAAATCGAGAGTCTGCTCAGCACCTGAGGCAGTCTGTTAATAAAGATCGTTTGTAGCAGATTTCTGTTCTATTAAGAATGGACATAAAACAGCATAATTTAAAACATGTCAATAACTCAAGGCAAAAATGCCAAACATAGTCTGTTCTGTCTTTATAAAATGGAGCCAAGTATACACAAGGAAACTGCCAGGAAGGCTTCTGCTGACTGCGCTTTGAGATTGTTCATGATGAATAATGTGATCCTTCAAGTTAAAACAACCTTGTAATTGGGTATCTCTGTGTCTTTTCTGCAGTAAACTCAAGAGATCTTTTCTATTTAGGGGCCAATGAGATTTCTAACCTCCAGTCCTAGAAGATGCCTTCAAGCCTGTGCCCTTTGTCGGCTTCATGAATTCATAATAGTTTGTGAGTGTTTCGTTGTTGTTGTTTTCTCTTATTCTTTCTGTCCTTCTCCTGAGTGACATTTATGGGCTCTTTGGGAACAGATCTTTATACACATGAAGCTAGAGTTAGGCTAAAAAATGTAAAACCACCAACATAGTGCCACCCTTTGTTTTATACATTTGATCAAATATACTAGTCTGTTTTCAATGACTGTGCTGTATTTTCAACACAAAACAAGGACCAAAAGTCAATATTCCTATAGTGTTTATCTGGCACTTACCATATTATAAGGGCAAAGGCAGATGGATAGCATTCTAAATGAGTACTTCAGGAGGATGAGAGGAGGGCTTGGAGGAATGACAGTCCATCACTGCCGGTGTGTACTAAACCCTGCCATGTTTAACAGGCCTGTAGATTAAAATTTAACATGTTGTGTCTCCCACATCAGGTTAGGTGGATGGGTGAGCCAGAGTGATATTATCTGCTCTATTAGAAGGCCTCTCATGAACCGAGTGGTGGTTTTAATGAAATCCAGTAGGTCGAGAGAAGTGTTTTGGCAGTTTCAATTGATTTATTGTGTTTATGACATCTGGGCTGATTTATTGTATTATTAACTCACAGAATTGTTTTTGGACACTCACCCTACATATTTTCACTCTGGTTTGGGGGACTCATAGCCTATAAGTATGTAGCATTTTCATTCAACTATGATTTTAGTTTTCTGTTTGTCTCTTTTTGTTTCTCTTATATTGGTAGGATGGTGAAATGTTGAATTCATTTTGTAGAGTCTCTGTGGGTTTGTGTGCATGAACAGGTCTGCTTGAACAGTAGTACAGGGTTGGAGTTGATTATCATTATCTGACCTAAGTTCATGGAGAGACAGAGTGAGAGAGAGTGACAGTTTTTTAACGTAGTTTATGAATTGCCAAACTATTTGCTCCATGTTATGGTTTTCTAAATTTTTTAAGTTTGGGCCTTGGATATAAATATGAACACCATGTCATAGAAAGTTTGTTTCCAAGTATGTGAAAGTGGTGAGCATATTCAGCTGGACATTATAGACAAGTGTGGCCCAGTCCAAATTTTATAGCAGTCAAATAAATTTTAGAAAGTTTCCACTTCAGACTCCACAAAACATGTGTAAAAAGGGAGAAAAGGGAAGAATTAAGCTGCAATTTCTGCCATACTGGAAGGGCAGAGAAGCAAGCCGGTCCCAATCAGGCTACATGTCTTGTTAATCTATGACTGAGTGGTTGCCCATCCCAGTTATAGATGCTGTGATAACTCATCGGGCTGCCAGCTTCATGGCTTTCTATTTCCTACAACTGGGGTCACCTAGCCCCTACCTGAATCCCCAGCCAGCGTTCTGGACCAACTCAGAATGAATTTAAGAATGGCTAGGTAAATATCTTAGGCAAATCAACTTCAGGTCAGCCTGTGGTTTAGCTCACTTTGACCTTCTGCCTTAGTATTAGAATTTAGATTTTTGCCATTGTTCTTGGTAGTCAGCCTCTACGTGGTATTTAATCCACTAAGAATGACTTCCTACTTTTTATTATTGCAGCCATTTCTCTATGTCAGTAAACTATCTTGTTAGTCTTAAATTTCTTTCCTAAATACCAACAGTTCTGCTTTGAACTCAAGTTTGGGACATACCTAACACAACTACTTGTCTATCTGGGTATCTCCCTATTACCTGTGGTCATACTCCATTGATGACCACCTCCTGTGCAGATGTGTGTCTATGCATTACAGGTTGGTCTACCATCCAATGTAGTCTGCCCCATTAAACTAGGCTTACTCTGCTATGTAAGTGTTTATGCATCCTAATAAACAGAAATATCAACATTCTTTTCTTTGAAACAACCATTTTATCCTCATTTCCTTTTGTGGAGTTATCAAATTAAATAGGGAATGATTTCTCATCACCATGCTACATAACTATTTAGGGTTAATTTTAAAACTTTATTCTCTGTGGTACTCAAGTTGCTTTGGAAAACTATGAGCTTATTTGATTTTGGGGTGTCTGTTATATGGAATCCTCCAAATTGGGTGAGACAGGATATGTGAAAGGAAGCTTAATCATAAAGGGCACTTACTGAACACCTACCTGTATTTAACATAGACATGAAGTTTAGCTGAGCATAAAATCTGCTTGGAAAACCTCATTCATATTGAACTTAAGTAGGGAATCATACCAAATTACTTTTTTAAAAACAGTTTTACTGAGGTATAACTTACATACCATTAAATCCAATCATTTTAAGTATACAACTCAATGGCTCTTCAGTACATTTTTACAGAATTGTGCAAATCTTACCAAAGTCCAAGTTCAAAACATTTTCTTACCCCCAAAATAGCCTGGTCTCAAAGAGATCATTAGTTATGGTTTTAGATGGTGAATTACCTTCAATTAGGGTAATCATATATTTTGTATATAATTTAGAGAAAAAGTATAAAGAATGTTTTATGTTTAAGAATTGCATATTGAAGTGCTCGCCTGGGTGGCCAATTTAGATGACCTGATTGACCTGATCCCCCTAGGGATCCCAGGGAGGTCAGACTCTGCAATGCAACATACCCTTCATACAGAAAATTATTTTGAAACCACTTTGAAAATAACTCATTCTAAAGTAGAACAAATCTATGTGTGAGTAAAAGTATGTCATATATTAAACAGAACTGTGGCTTCTGTGCCAAGTTCAGATGATGAACACTTCCTCATTATAGAACGTCATCAATCTGGTTTAACTGTGCTATAGGCTGCCAACTCCTGCACCTGTAAGGTCAACACCAAGATTTCTGGAGCTGCATTTCCCTAACCCTATGAGTGGTGTGCGAGTAAGCATTACCACCTAAACTATGACTCCTGTCAGACCAGTGGTGGCATTACATTCTCATAGGAGCACGAACCCTGTTAGCTGTGCATGCGAAGGATCCAGGTTGTGCGCTCTTTATGGGAATCTCATGCCTGGTGATCTGAGATGCAACAGTTTCTTCTGGAAACCATATCCCACTCTAGTGCATGGGAAGAAAAAAAAAAGTGTCTTTCATGAAATTGGTCCCTGGTGCCAAAAAGATTGGGGACTGCTGTCCTAATAGACTGCAAAGAGCTGGCCTTCAAAGTATAGCATAAAGAGAAGCTGGGGCCAGGCACAGTGGCTCATGCCTGTAATCCCAACACTTTGGGAGGTCGAGGCAGGTGGATCACCTGAGGTCAGGAGTTCGAGACCTGCCTGACCAACATGGTGAAACCTCGTCTCTATTAAAAATACAAAAATTAGCCAGGCATGGTGGCAGACACCTGTAACCCCAGTACTCGGAAGGCTGAGGCAAGAGAATTGCTTGAACACGGGAGGTGAAGGTTGCAGTGAGCCAAGATCGTGCCATTGCACTCCAGCCTGGGGGACAAGAGCAAGACTTCGCCTCAAAAAAAAAAA
>NW_016808057.1:1420663-1447283 GCF_001698545.2 Rhinopithecus bieti
AAATACAAAAATTAGCCAGGCATGGTGGCAGACACCTGTAACCCCAGTACTCGGAAGGCTGAGGCAAGAGAATTGCTTGAACACGGGAGGTGAAGGTTGCAGTGAGCCAAGATCGTGCCATTGCACTCCAGCCTGGGCGACAGACCGAGACCCCATCTAAAAAAAAAAAAATGACACCAAAGACATAGCAGTGATCGGGAGAAGGAGTTTGGTTTGGCAGACTCTGTAATCTAGTTTATAAGAGATTTTTCAAGCATTTTTCTTTGTATGAACAAGACTGTATTGGACCATAAAGAGAAATGTGTAATTCGATGTTTATGTTGAAGGGCTGATAATCCAGCTGAAGAAGAAAAGTGTGCTTCCTTGAACAAGTTATGAGAGTCAATTCTTATTTCAGGCAGTTCTTTCCTTTTAAAAAGCCTGTGGTAGTAGTTGTATACAAACAATATTTAATAAGATGGACATTTGGTGATGTCTGATAAATGTGGTAAGAAAAAATGTTACCCAGCTCAACTACCTCTTTCCTTTCTTCTTCACCTCCCACCGAAATCCTCCATTGCCTGGAGGGAGACAGAAAGTTTTTCATTATTGAGTTGATCAGATAAGTACCAATACCCTTATTTGTACTGGTTTAATAATGGCTTTTCAGAAGAAAAGAAGAAACAAAGGAGCTCAGTGAGGTTGACAACTGAATGCCCTGGAAACAATTCACAATTTTTCCTAAAAAATACTCATCTTTTTACTCAGGTATATACATTTTCTAAGGAAAAGACCATGCTTTTGCAGTCTTGATAAAATTCCATCACCTTATGATTTAAATGCATGCTTATTTCTACAGCTAGTCAAGACAAATTAGCAGCACATCCCCTCCCCACTCTCTTTATTAGTCATTGGTTGGTTATGTGCTGACATCCTAGTATATTAGTATCACAGAAATTGGTTTTCCTCCTATCTTATCCAACACTAAAACATTTGTTTTAAAAATGACATATGATATCTATAGAGCTGCAGATGTAAGGGTCATATACTGTAGGGGGCATGATTTATCTACAGTTTTTGGTCTTGTGACCCATGATATTTTATTTGCAAAATCTGACTGATGAGGTCTGTACAATCTCAAATTTTATCTTCATGGGAGTAAAAGTATGGCTCTCTTAGGTGGAGTACCTGCCTAAACTTTTATTAGTGGTGTAAGGGGGCAAGAGCCTGTCTTGTCTTGAGTTTTGTTTTCACATGTCGTCTCAGGTTCAGCAGGCAAATATTTTTACTTTATTGTTCCAGTTTTCTGTCTTCAGCTGAAATCCAAAATACTTTTGAATGGTGCATCAATCATGGAAGAAATAACTGATACAAATGTATTTTATTCATTTTTAGCACATTCCAATGTAATGATCTTGTTTTAAATTAAAGGGAGAAATAAGTTTCAGGGCAATTGAGAAGGAATTTAAACTTAGACATGGTTCAAGTATATTTACAATTTAATTATTATACAACTGTCGCTTTATTTCAGGTTTTTTTTTCCTTAAGTGTTTCATTTAACTTCCAAAGGATAATAAATCTTAATTTAAAAGAAGATAATAAATCTTCTTGTCAAGAAATACGTCAAAATTTTTTGGGGGGTGGGGATATCTTTTCAACCCACTGACACTGCCCATGATAGTATAATGAGACTGCTGCTCCTAAAGGCTTGTTCCTAAACAGAATTTAACTGACTTGTTCATAACTAGAGTTATTCCAGTTTGGTTTTAGATAAATTTATTATGTAAGTTCTTGGACAACATTTGATCAGGCAGGTTAGACAATAACTGCTTGAGAATAGAAATTAACAGATGCCAGGAAGAGAAAAGTCCCTTCAGAGAGGTAATTTTTATAAACTTTTTCATCCTGGAGGTATTTGGTTTTTTAATCCTTCCAACCACATTCTTCCAGGTCATTATTTCATTTCTAGTTGTATTGTTTTCCCTTCTAGTTGTTACTGTATTTAATTGCCATTATTCTAATAATTCTTCTAAAACTTCACCATTCTACTTACTTTCTGCTTCTTTTCCTAGTCTGTTGAAGAAAGTTATTCATCATAAGAAGACTAGGTGCTCCTTAACTGGCCTTCTGAGTGTCTTTACTGGTGGTTGAAATATTTTATTCTTTCAGCCTGATATGTACATTTCTTGCTTTATGTTTGACTCTTCCCTATAGCAATCTGCCAAGTAGGTTTCCCTAACATGTGGCAAAAATCAGAACCCAATAATTTCTGAGATCACTCTCTATTTATAGACAGGTAGGATTGCTAGGAAGTTCTTTCTTGGGATGCAGTATAATCTGTGCCCTGTATCTTCTGTCAACAGATCCTACTGCTATGCTCTGAGGATCATACAGAACATAAGCTTTCAAACTCAGACATCAGCCCATTATTGAGAAGACTCGTGCTAGAGCCAAACTTCCTTTCCAGTTCAAATCCCTCTCTTCACCTTATCTAGTTTCCTAAAATCTAAAGATGATTTGATTTCAACTTTAGATCCTTGATCTAACCCTCCTCCTTGATCCTTGATCTCATCTTTATCCCCGTTAGTAAAGGAACTTGATCCAACTATTGTTTTCTCACTTGAATCTAATTGCCTTCTTTCTACTTACCATACTTCTTTATGAATTTGTTCAGGGCTACCTTGCACCACATAAAATGAAATAAAGTCTCCCCTTAGCCTTGCTACCTCCAAATAACCATTCAGTTTTGTGCTATCCTTTTTGTGTCAAACTACTTTACTAGATTTGTATGATTGATCTATGTTTTACATTAATTTTTATAAGATGCAAATATGCCATTTATTACACTGTGTTATGAATTTGAAATAAACCTTACATTTGACAGTTTTCCAAAAATAAGCAATGGTTAAGTTTGATAGGAACTAGTTCATCAGATTAAAACCAAAAGTGTTAATACTGTCTAATGGATGAATACATTTAACTAATCTAATCTTTTGCATTTAAGAATAATCTTCTGGGAAGATTTTTGTCTTCACTTGACATTTAAATAACACATAATAATAATGTCACACATAAATAACACATTCCCAAATTCAACTGTGCAAAATGGGTTGGTAAATTAATATGTTTTGTGATGAGTAGAATATATTGATGTACTATAAGTTAAAAGAAAATCTCAAATACTATCGACAATAGTATCTTACAATAAGCATATCTCAATACACATGTGGAAGAGTGAAGCATCATATTTTCTTCATGCACTTATTTTGTTGTTGTTCTCACCTTTGATGGAATGTTCTTTAGTACAGCCCAGTAAAAAGACAGAGACTCTGTAATCAAAGCATCAAAATTTTCTACTAAAATATTTAATCATCAATATTGGTTAAAAAATGTTTTTTCACATGTGTATATGTTATTCTGAATAATCTTAAAATCTAAATCACTCCAAGGAATATTGTAAAAGTAACCTCCCCTTCCTGATAAAACAAGAAATGAAGAAGAGAGCAGAGGAGTTAGAAAAGACCTGGATAAATTCAAGCAGGAACTCCACTCTTGAAATACAAGTCCCACAGAACACAAATTTGTGAAACAATGAAGAAAGTAAATTATTTATAATATAAAATAATTCTTTATTATACAGAATTTCTAGTAGAGTTCTCTTGAATAAAGAAGCTCCCTGACGCATTCAAATTAATTCTCTGATTATTTAATTCTTGCTATTTCCAATTACTAAAATGAGATACACCTGTCAAAATAGGAATGCATTATATAATGTATACAAATAAAATGCATTTGTATATATGCATGCTAAAATTTTATTAAATGTTCCAAATTCTAACATTCTCATATTTTAATAGATTTCAGTAACTTCCAGCAATATTTTAGAGTTCCTTAAATTCTGAGCACTGTATAAAATCATATTGGATTATATCAGTTTTCCTTGATAGAAGAGAACATTACTTAAACCTTTCTGATTTGTGACCTATGATTGTACTCTGTTAAATGTGATTCAAAGGTCAAGTCTAACTTAAAGCCATGGAACACAGCACAAATTCATTACTCCATTTTAATTCATGTAGCGACACAGCTAAGATCTCATGAATGCCTGTACCTCTGACCCAGAACTGTGAAGGAAATCCATCTCTCTGATGATGCCAGATTATGCAGACCTCCATCTATGAGATTGCATAGGCCCTCAAGGAACTAAAAGCTCATAATCTTCATCAAGACATCTATGAAAACACAATATTGCTGTCTTATAATGCAAACGCAGAACACAAAAAAGTACCATGTATTTCTCATGATGAAGCCATTAATATTTGTCTTTAACTCCATGAACTATGTAGTTTCCAAAATCGAACTGGAAAAGTAGCCCTCAAACAGGATTCATTACATCATTATGTAAGTGTATAAAGTTTCTCAACTCAAGAGATTTTGGAGTTAATTCAGTGTAGCCCCATATGTTATAATTAAAGTGACTGGAAACCAGAAATTTGAAATTACTTGAGATTACACAGATTGTTAGAAACAAAGCCAGAACAAGAGCTCAGGACTCCTGACTTCAGTCTGTCTGCTATAGCAATAGTCAGTTGCTAAAATAATTTTTTACTTTTTTTTTTTATTATTTTATACTCTTAAGATGTTTTTAGGTGTGAAAGGTCAATTACACTGTGGAAAGTTAACAGGAGCTATATTAGCCCCAACGGGGTAAACATTAGTTTCTGGGGATCAAAATGATCTTAAATATTAGATATTACAATGGCTTGAGCTTCCGAAGGACCACAGTATAAGATCAGTTATATGGTATATCTGTGGCATCAAAGTTTCTGAGGCAGGACCAGGATGACAGGAGAAGGCAGGATTAGGAAGAGAATGTCTAGAAAGGCTCCCTAAGGGTGATAATGAAAAAAAGGTGGAAAAACACTGCTTTGGACCAAGGTTCATAGTCAGGACCTTAGGGAGGTTAATAAAACAATGTCTGAATACATGTGCTGGAGACTCAACCTCAATTTGTTTTTAGAATTAAGCCAGAAAGTTGGGATCCAAAAGCATGCTTTATTCATCCCATTTTGGTGACCTGTGTTGAAGTATACTAATCCTTTTACATCAAAATCAGAATTTATGCAATTCATCTTTGTATGAAAAGAGGACAAATGAGGAAGAGGTTACACACTGTGGCTTAGCGGCGAGGTAACAGATAGGGTGCCTCTTGGGAATCCGGGAGGGGGGGGGGGGGCGTGGAGTTTGTAGGTTATAATTGGAAAAAAACTCGAATTTCTCAGGTTCTGTGGAATTCGCTACTATGTCAGGCTCATTAATTATTGTTGAGAAGTTTCATTCTGTGCTGAAGGTTCATCTCATTTTCTCACCTCTAAAATATGGTACTCTGTGACTTCTATATGGAGACAATTTTTTAAAATAGAGGTTATCTGATATATAATAAACATTAAATAAATAATATATATTTTTATTATTGTGTGTTATCACCTTCAGAAGCTATGAGAACTAGACTGGTTCTAGATTGATTTATTCAGTAGGCAATTTGTTCTTGGAGGCTTTCCTATCTCCTCTTTTGAAAAACTCTCCTTTTCCTCCTTCTCACTTTCATTCTTTTCCCATTCTTGACACTCCCTACCTCTGTCTTTGGCCTCCTTGTTGTGACCTGTTTGCTGAATGGAATGCTCCCAAGTTCTGCCTGACTGAACTTTTATGACTCAGCATAAGCATCACCCTTGCTTTGTATTTCTGCCCTCCCATCCTTAAAATGCTGGAGTAAGGTATTAATATCTCATGGGCTGTGTGTCTCCTCCATAAGACCTCTAACTCTTTGAGGACAGAGATTCGTTTATTTGACAAGTATTTATTGAGCATTTACTCTGCCCCAGGCACTGTTCTACGTAAACTGTTTTCAGGCGTTATTCTACAGCCATGAATAAAACGGAAACTCTCTGCCCTAATGGGATCTATATTCCAGTAGGGTAGAAAGACAGTACATAGGTGAATATAGAGATGGTTAATGGTAAATGCTGATGAGAAAATAAAGTAATAAAGAGAAATGTATCATTTTAGAAAGGTAACCAATTGAAGTCCCGTTTTTAAAAACTGGGATTTGAGAATAAGATCTGAAGGAGATGACGAGATGGGCCATGCAGATATGGCCTGAGAGTTGAAGAGGTGCATTTTCATGGCTATCACAAGGCCAGACATGTAGGGCTACATAGATCATTTTTAGGATGTTGGATTTTATTCTGAGGGAAATAGAATCATGCCCTATGCTTCTTAATGCCACAAGTACTAGGCTCATTGCCTAAAACGTATTAGGCTTTGAATAAATAATTGATAATGAACCAATTCAGGCAGCACTACATATGCATGCACACAATCAACTTAAATGATATACGAAGACTGGCTTTGCAATGTCCTGTTTAGGCCGGTACCAGGTGAGATAAACCTCAAAACAGAACCCATTGCAGACAATAGCATTTAAAGAAATCATAGTAAAGCAGATGGCTTATACCTGTCAGTCCTGTGCCAATAGACAACAATTGCAGACCTGGTGAGGGAGCTGGGGAGAGGAATAGGCAGGAAGAAGTAGGAAAAGGATTAGAAGGAAACTCAGGCATTTGGACAGCAACTAGAGTTGGTGCCAACAAATAAATAAACAACTCAGGATGCTCCATTAGGTTTGAATTTCAGGTGAAAAATAAATAAAATTGTAGTCTAAGTATGTCACATATAACTGGGTGTTCTGTATTTTTATCTGGTAACCCCAACCCCAAAAGACACAAGTTAAATGGACCTCTGCGTCAAAACCGATTTCTCAACATGGCCTGCCTGCTGTGAGCTCTAACTCAGCAGGCTGGTAGAGATGGCTCATGGGTTATGGGTAAAAATATTCAATCTTCTATGTACATTTATTTGTATTTAATTGTTCTACATTTTATTGCTGCATATATTTTATAATGTATATAACATATAGGTATTGTAGCATATATGTATATAGTTTATATATAATTTATTAGTAAACATTTATTGGAACTGAATAGTTAAATGCTACTGATAAAGAAGAGTAATTGAGAAAGTTGGAAACTCCTATTCAATAGATAAGTAGCTTTGAGATAAAAGCTTTAACAAGTTTTATTCCTTTAACAACAACAACAGCAAGATAGTCAAAATAAGAAAATCTTTATTTGCTTGGTAAAAATGTCACTAAGCTATTTAGTTTGGGAGTTTGTGAAATTGACCAGATGTGCTGAAATATACCTTCTCATTACAAAATAGCTGATCATTCACTAGGATAAATCACTGTGAGATAGTCACATTCAAAAACTCATTTGATGCATTCTGCATCTTAAGGGGAAAAAAAATGTTTTTCTGCGCTTGATCCTCACACTTCACATGGTCAGTCATACTTTGTCATTTTGTTCTGACAATTGTCTGTCTATCTTTAAATTTGAAAAGCAAAAGCAGAAAGAAAAGAAGCCACAAACCACCCCACTGTGCAGAGTGGCGGCATTATAATTCCATGGAATCTAGAGACAGATGGTGGCTTATAGCAGACATCAATCTTCAATGAGAGTAAATTTAGGATAATGCCCCTCTTTGGTAATGGACATGTCTTTGCAAAGTTATTGCTGACAGCATCCTCTAACATGCTGATTTGCTAAGACAAGGTTTTTATTGCATCTAATCTTGTCGTAAGGCATGAAAAAAATGGTGGGTACATGTTTTTCATGTATAGTTTTTACAAGAATTGCCTGCATTAGTGGCTAAATTGTTTTCCATATTTTATGGCACATTTCTAATGTTCCACCGCACACAACATTGATCACTATGTCCATTAGCTTATTATGATATCCTGAAAGGAGACACTTCCTTTGGGAAAAGCCATTATTTGAAATAGGATGAAAGCTCTGACTACATAGGCCAAAGAGGGATGGCATCTGTTTAGCAACTACTTAATTTCATCAAGGGAAATAGTCAACCAAAAAAAAAATCATGTAAATATGAAGTATGTATTTTTTTCAAATTGGCCCATCCAAATCTGCTTTGTCTGCTGAGTGACTTAGACATGTCCCAACAGCTCAAAATATCCCCAGTAAGGATGACAATAGTTTTTTGTTACAAAACCTTCTGCATTGTTATATATGTTGAACAATACTCATGGTATTATCAGAGTTCTAATATTATCACAGGAAAAACTGGAAGGATTTTAACTTAGGAACTTGTTAACACAGTGTTGAGAAGAGCTGAAGAGACACACAGACCTGTGGAGTGAGTGTCCCACAGATGGGCAAAAGCAAAAACTGCCTCCTCCACCACCAAATGGTATTTCCAGAGCCACAGGCTTTCAGAAGGAGATAGTAGAACTCTTCTGAGGCTGTCTTTTGGGAGCCAGGACCATGGAGGGAAGAGGTTTCCAATGGTCTCGGAACCACTGTGGAGATACAGCCCACGAAAGAGACACCACTGAAAGTGAAATAAGAACATACTGGATTCTTCTCTCTTTGTACCTTCCAGTTTTTGACAGTTCCTTCCTTTGGCAAGAAAGCCTTGTAAATGCAGTTCCCAGCAATGCAGTGAATGCTGCTGGGAGCCAACAGATAAACAGATAATCTAAACAAGATTAAAATAGCTTGCTTTCTCCAGGTCTTCTTTTAAGATGCTTCTGAGCATTGTAAACTCCATCCTACACATGAAAACATAACTTTTCCCAAACTAAGGAAACTTTGAAATCTTTGCCAGTGAGGGTAAGGGTTGAGGTGGAGGTTGAGGGGTTAGAGGAAAATGTTTCTTAGGACATATTTTGAAAAATGCTGCGAGATGTGTATTTAGCCTCCTCATGCGTTTACTTCAGAAAATGTAAGTGAATGGGAAAAGGATGGTTCCCTCATTGTATTCTGCACCTACTCTACATCAGAAGCTATGTAACGTGCTTTGTACATATCATTTCATCTTCGGGGTGGCCCAAAAGGAGAATTCACGTCTCTGTGAAGATATAAGCAATGCTATCTTTATTCACCTCTGAAAACACCAAATCGTGTCTTCCCTGTAGGGGGTCCTTTGTATCTGCTGCTGAGATAGGTGGACAGTGCTAGGTTCTTCTTTGACAAGAATGCATAGACATCTCAAATTATGTTAAGCCTCTGGTCTGGAAACTTAATAGTGCATGAGTCACTGTACCATATAAGGCCTTGGGTCCAATCAATTATTTTGTCTCTGATAACACAGATGGTTCATGAACTGTCATGTTTGTTCTCTAATAAAATTCGTAAATACTTTTAAGGTTGTACTCCAACTAATAAAACATTTACTGGGTGCTTACTAGATGATAGGCCCTGGTGTGAGCATTCTACCTTTGTTAATTAATACTTGCTATAAACCTGTGAATTAGCTTTATTATTATTTTCACTTTATGAATGGGGGGAAAAGAGAGACCAAGAGTATTTATATAGCTTGTCTAAATAATTGGTAGAGCTGGAGTAGGATCCCATGTCCTAAGGATTATAATATGAGACTTCTCAATAACCCATGATGACCGTTTAAGGATTTGTGGCTCATAATTCTAATTGATTCTTTGTGTAAGCAGTTCCCTAATGAAGAATGTGATCATTTCTTATGAAGAAAGGCAAGATACTATCATATTAAATTTGTGCATGTCAAGATACTGAATAGGTTAGGGTTTTTAAAATGCTCTTTTGAGCAAAGGACTTAGATAAGCTTTTTTACTGGTTTATAATCTGGCCATGAGTATTTTTGGCATTCAGCATTAGTTAAGCAAAATTTTGCTTAAGCAAGATAAAGCAGCAGAAACAATAAGATTAGGATTTCTGTTTCTGAGAATATAAAACTCTAGAGGAAGGACTGGTGAAGATCTACTCTGATAGAAAGGAGTAGGAACTGAGTATTGTAAAACCCTGAACCCCGGTCAAATTATGGGACCACAGAAGTATTTGTTCAGAGTATATTTGAGCCCTGACCCAGCATCCTTGTCTTCTCTTATTAAAAGAACCAATTAGTGATGTGGACCAGACTGCAGAAATTAGGAGCTAACAAAGATTATAAACACAGACTCTAATGTCAGCCACCTCCACCATGAAGAATGCCAGGACAAGGAGTTTATCCTGTTTTAGGACCAGGGATGGAAAATGAGCCAGTTTTTATCATTTTCATCCATCTACTTCTCTGTTTATTACAACTAACTTATAAGTCACCTTTACAAAAAATAAATAAAATTTCATGAACAGGTTAGGATAGTTCTAGCTCTTATCCTAATTCCTCAAACTAACTTGGAAATTTATTGAATTTACCTATATGTACAAATTTTGCTACTTCCAAGAATTCTATACTCTGTACTATTCATTGCGGTGTGGGAGGCCTTCATATTTTCCCAAAACTGCTACATCCAAGTTATTTCTAAGCATACTTTGCCTCTACTCATTTTATCACCTTTTGTGATTTTCTTATGGATTATATTTTTTATCATAGAAGTTATAGTAAATAGATTTACCTAATAGGTTTAACACATTTATCCATTGAATCCAGAGATTGTCAGTTATGTTTTTTGCTAAGCAGCTTCATTTTCCCCAAGGTGAAAGATGAAGTCACACTAAAGGGGTCACACAGGCTTATCGCCATGTTTATTTGCAGTTCATCCGTGTTGAGTCCTGACTCAGGTCTCTCCAGACCAATGGCCATGGTGACAGAAATCAGGTTTATATTACCTAATTGGTGAACAATGGCATTTTCCTGGGCAAGTCTGAATGCTCTGACTGTATGCCACACTGCTATTCCCTTCTGAAGGCAAAGGCTAACACTGGTACTTCCTCCAGCGGACACCACATGCTTTGTCCTTGGGCAACGGTTCCCCTCCTCCTATTTATTTGGGCTGAACTAGCATCAAATGGGGTAATCTGGCTAGAGAACTTGGTCAGCAGGTAACTTTTCTTCTGAAGAGTGAAGAACTGTCCCAATACAATTCTTTTTTGGTATGTTTGAATGTGAAACACAAAGAAGAAGGGAACTGATACTAGGGTAGAGCAGAATGGAAAATGAGAAGCAGATAGAAAGTAGTAAGTAGAAGACATGAGAAAATAGCAATGAGGGAGTAAATGCCACGAGGTGGAGAGTGAAAGTCATAGCAACTAACACGGTAGGAGCAGGATAGAAAAAGCCAAGAGACACAGACCAGAGAAGCTGTCTCAGAAGAACATCTATTTGACTCTTATTGGGACTCTGGAGCTAGAGTATTCTAACTCACGTTCCAAGGCTCCCCCAAACCTATTGTGCACCAGTTAAGCCATTTTCTGTCCCTTCTTACTTCAGGGTGTATCCCATGTCATCTACAAAACCGCTGTCCTCGTTGGTGCTGCTTCTGATCTGAAAGAGGCCAGCACAGATGTTGTTATCTGGGATTAAGAGTACCCATACACACGCCTCACTTTTTCAATAATTTAATGCATATTTTCTTGCTTTTGACCCCGAGGTAAAATATGTATTAGCATACCAAAATCAAATCCTTCCATGCAGAGTAACATAGCTGTAAAAATACAGAACAATCACTAATCATATAGAAATGTATTCCCAAGGTCCTAAAAGCTTAGCTTTTATTTCATTGTATAATTTGTTATTCTCTGAAACTTCTGCAATGCATAGTATAATACAATTATTTCTCTAACTTTTCTCCAGACAACAAATTAGATATCAGTAACTACTCAAGGCTTCCATAGCATCTAGTATGTCTTTTTGCTAATATATATTTATAATTATTCTGTTAATATGCATTACTGCTGCAAAACTCTATAAAGACAAGGAACCAAGTTTTCTGGCTTCTTACTGCACACTCCATGTCTGGCACAGAGTAGGCATTCAATGACTACTTGTCAACTGAAAAATAAAAGAATAACTGTCATTCTGACTTTTCTTTACAGGCCCTGATTCATCATAGGGTTTTATGATTTTTATTTGCAGGTCTTGGTTTACCATCTCTATTAGGGTTCCAGTAGACCATGGATTCTTCATCAAAGAATTAAAAGACAAACTGGCATGGAGTAGGGGACACTGCTTCAATGTTTAAGTTTATTGTTGGTGAAAATATTGGCCATAGCCTTTAGTCTTGCCTAATGATCCAGAGAAATTTTCAAACAAAGTAATTTTTTTTTTTTGCTACACCTAATTCTCTGCTACTTGAGCTGCTTGCAATCACACCTGAGAAGCTGCACAGGCCCTGTTATATTTTGAATTTTGGCATTTAAATTTCTCACCTGGCTGCTCGCTCCTGACGCTAGTTTCACTGAAGTCTTTGGTCCTAGTTTCTAGCCTGTCCATTCTTGTAGGAACCTTGCAAATTCTTGTGTATTTATAGTCACAATTTCCTAAGTGTATTTCAGAGAACAATAACTCTGAAAAATGTAAATAGTTGTTATTAAGGATCTGTATAAAGTGAGTGTGAAAAAAGCTGATTTGAATAAGCCACAGGATTTTTAGTAAGACAATTTTCCCAAATTGTTTGTTCTTTTCTGTCTTGCAGCTGATCTTTGAAGCATAGCTGGAGAAGCACTACCTTATGACATCTGTGATACAGTCCAGCATATTATTTGTTAATATAAACATTTTAATGAACTATAATAAATCCACAGAAAGCTGTAGCATCATGAGTGTACAGCTCAATTGATTTTCATAAAGTGAACATCCTGTGTAACCACCATCCAGATCAAGGAAAAAACACCAATAACAAATCATAAGCTTCTAATTATCCCTTTCTCCAGACACTACCCCATATGGGGAACAACTATTCTAATTTCTAACACAGAAGACAGAGATTATTTCCAACTGTTTCTTAGCTTGGAATGAATGGACTAATGTAGCATGTACTCTTTTGTGTCTAGCTTCTTTGATCTATGTTATGCTTTTGAAATTCCTCCATATTATTACATGTAGCAAAAACTTCCTTTACGTGGCTGCATAGCATTTCATTGTATGACTCTAACATGGTTTATATATCCATTCTGTTTATAGACTTTTGGGTTATTTTTAGTTGACGGCTAATACAAATAAAGCTACCATAAAGTTTATTGTACCTGCATTTTGTTGTACATCTGTACTCATTTTTGTTGGGTGTATACCTTGAAGTAGAATTGCTGAGTCATGGGGGATGACTAGGTTCAGATACGTTTCCAAAAAAAGGTATAAGAATGCCAGTTGCTCTGCATACTTGTCAACATTTGGCATTGTCAATCTTTTTAACTTTATCCATTCTAAAAGATAGATCCCCCTGCCCAGATAGCTGATGCTTATTTATTATAGGGAGAGCTTTGTGTGTGTTTGTGAACTACCTGTTTGGGTCTTATCTCAAATTTAAATTGTATTTTCTGCATTTTCTTTATCGATTTATAGGAACTATTTATGTACTCTTGGATATGAGTCTGTTGTCAATTACATGTACTACAAATATGTTTTCCCATTTTATGTATTGCATTTCATTTGTTGAGGGTATCTTTGATAGTTTAACATTTGTTGATAGCTCTTAATTTTAAGGACGTATAATTTATCTATTAGTCCAGCCTCCTTTGACCTCATTAGTGGTCATATACTATGGCCCTCTTATCTTTATAAAGCAGTTCTTAACACATAGTTTCTTTCCTGGGCTTAATCATTAATTTGCAGTCCATTATTTATAAAATTTAGAATTTTTCCCCCAGATGCATTTCTTCATCCTTGCTCACTTCAAAGCTCTCATAACCTTGCTATATATTCTCGTAATTTGTCTTGTATGATAAAAATTATTCACTGCTCAGATAATCTTATTTAAAAATGTGATAATTTCTTTTGGTAGTCTCTCATTCTTGACAGTTACAAGTATCATGAATATAATTTACTCTGGCACCATTCGTTGGGGGGCCACATTTTTCCACTTCATTCAGAATGATTTATTTATTTAACTATTCAACAAACACTTATGGAGTGACTCCTGTAGGTTGAGCCCTATGAAGGATATCATTATATAATGACAAACAAAATTGGGCACAACACCAACCCACATGGAGTTTACAGTCTAGAGGGAAAGATAAACATTACATCAATAATTAGACACCTTTATGTACAGTTGTAATTGTATTCAGTACTACAAAGGAAAGGTGCCACGGTCTAGGGGTGAGACTTTTCCAGGGAGGTGTGTCAAGGGCTTTATTCATCCTTGTGGATCAGGCACAGAAGTGCTGACAAAATATTGATGAATGATTTCTGGGAGCTTGGGGATAAGAGGAATGACTGCAAGCCAGTGGTTGTACTGGATGACAGCCATAGTAGGTGTCTTGGGGTCTGCTTAAGTGAGAAAACACGGTAGCAGCAGACAACCCAAGAAAATCAAAGCATATGTTATCTTTGGAATGTTTTGCAAGTTGCTGATCCTCATTCTGTGGAGTAAAGGTTCATTGTGAAAGACTCTTGTTCTAAAACATGTATTATAATCTTTTCCAATTGCTTGGATAAAAAGTATTTCATGAATATTTCAAGAGGTATTTTTCCTGTCTAGGAAATGCTGGCAGAAAGCCTGATTCCCTTGTCATTCTGCCCACTTCTCCTATAGGACTTTTTCTTCTTAAATCAATTGTGTGCATGTGCGTGCGTGTGTGTCTGTGCGTGTATGTGTGTGTGTGCAGACATTTTCAAAAGTAACCTAATTTGTTATGTATCTCCTTAGATGACAACAGTTCTTCAATATACTTAATCTAAGAGAAGCCACCTAATTCTTTGCATCCAGGAATGCCTATAGAGAGAAATCTGCCCATATTTTGGCAATATATTTTTATTATCCTTTTATCTGCATTGTCAGTGGACAAATTATCCAATATTGGCAATGGATCACAGAGCATTCTTCATTTTCAATATGGTAATTTTGATAATCTCCTTTCAGTCAACTTTTTAAACTGCCTTATGTCATATAGGTATGTCATTTATTTTAAATGACTAATTATGGGGTTTTATTTCTTTTAGCATGGTGGAATGAACTATAATACCTGCAATACATTTTATTTATTGTTATTTATTTATTTATTGAGACAGGGTCTCACTCTGTCACCAGGCTGGAGTGCAGTGGTGCAATCTCAGCTCACTGCAACTTCTGCCTCCCAAGTTGAAGAAATTCTCATGCTTCAGCCTCCTGAGTAGCTGGGATAACAGGCAAGTGCCACCACACCTGGATAAAATTTTTATTTTTAGTAGAGATGGGGCTTTCACTACATTGGCCAGGCTGGTCTTGAACTCCTGACTTCAGGTGATCCACCTTCCTCTGCCTCCCAAGTGCTAGGATTACAGGTGTGAGCTACTGTGCCTGGACACATTTTAAAATAATAGTTTGGTTTTTCTCTTTATTATTGAAAAGTGATACAGATGACTTAAGATTGATAAAATGATGAAAGTTAAAAACTATTACTTTTAGAATTGTGGTGTATATTTTTAGTCATTTAATTTTCCATAAGAATATATTTATTTATAGAAATGCTATTATACCCTAGATGCTGTTCTTTCATTTTGCTTTTTTCTTTTAATTCTAGGTAATGAACATTTTTCTATGTCATTACATGCCCATAAATTAACAAAATTAATGACTATTGCATATTTGCTCATGTAATGTGCCATAATGTATTTAACCTGTAGTTTCTTAATCTAATTCAACTACACAACAATATTTAAAAGTATAATGTGTCACTGGAAGAGCAAAGGAATATATAATACAAATTTGGATTAAAGAATGTAGCAAAAATGACCACACAAATGAGTCAGAAAACTTATTTTTTTCATAAATACAAAAGGAAAATAGAGAAACTGAGTTATGCATATTTACTAGGAACAAAATGAACCAAATTTTAAGTATGTACTGAAACTGTAATACAAATTAGATTTGTATAAGAAGATGATCAAAGCGATGACACGTTACCAGAAAGGTAGACATGCAGTTATGTATCAATTCATACACTGAACAGCATGAATTGTGTTTGAATTATTACATAATGTAATGGTAGTATTCAATATGGCACTTCCCTTTTTAAATTGGAATTCTTTTGGTCTCAATCATTCCTCCATTTATTCAGTCAGCAATTATTCATCGAGGACCTGCTATCTGCCAGCCTCTCACACAACTGCAGGGTACAATGGTGAATCAAACAGATATGATCTTTCCTTTCATGAACTCACAAACAAGTGAAAAGGGCAGAAATTACACCTCTGAGTGTGGTGAGCTATGATTCTTTTACCTTTTTCACACTCTCTCTGTCCTCAAATCTGGCACAAACAAAACCCAGAACATATACAGAAGCCAAAGGCAATGAATCTTGCCAGTGTGTAGGATTTTTATTGTCTTGAAATCATACCACATTGAGGCAAAACCACAGAGTGGGCCTTCTTTAACCTCTGTTGCTACACAGTGGAATCCAAACCTAGCCCGCTTCTCCTACTCCCACATCAGATGGTGAGCTGGGTCAAAGAACTTCAGTGGCCACAAGGGAAAGGGGGGGATGAAGACTTTTCAAAGTGGGGAGATTTCCCTATTGCCAGGAGAGTTACACTGGACTTATGTATCAATGTACCTATATACTTGGATGTTTAAATTTGGGAAGATAAATACTCATACATAATTAAAACATTTTAATACAACTTGTTCTACTTTTCTCTCATTTACTTAGGGAGGTATGTTGAGGGAGATAAAGATTTAAAATTCTTTAGGATTTTGGTACATGATAACAAAAGATATATCAGCTAATGTGCATCTGGCTTTGCACACACAATAACAAATATATTCTCAATATATAATTGTGTGAGCAAATGTCTGTGTGTGTGTGAATTTTATAACCATCTGCATCATCCCCTTCTCTGAGAAAAACCTGGAACAGTATATCTTGACTACGCGTTGGAATCAGTTGGGTAGTTTAAAAAAATTCTGACCACTTCCACAGAATCTGATTTGATAGGTCTAGAATATGGTCTGTGCACTGGGCATTTTAAAACTGTCTAGGTAACTCTATTGTGTGTTCAAGGTTAAGAACTATTGCCCTAGAACAAAATGGTAAGACTTAAAAGGAGACAGAAAAATGTATTATCTTTCCTTATTAAATGTGCTATAAATATCTGCATTGCATTTGGAGCTTAAGCTCTCCAGTGAACTCTACTTTTGCTTGTTTTCCATCCTCTTCCAATACAAGTCTCTGAGATAGAGCTGCTCAAGACCTTTACTAGATACTACCCTCTGCTCCCCAATTCTGGATCACTGTCTCCATGGAGTTGCACCTCTGTTCTTAGGATGTACAGTCCTACTTCATGTGGCCTGTGCCAGGAACTTCAGATATCTATGAGAGGCTCCTTCCTTTATGTCACAGAAAGAATTGAAGTAAGGGTCCTTAAGACAATGATTCTATGACCACACATACTGCTTTCTACTGAACTCACATTCTCAGAACTGTGCTGCTTCTTATGGTAAATATGTACAAATCTTATTTCAAAATACAGGTGAAATTACACTTCAAACACATATTTAAATAATGTAGAGCTATATGACTTAAGATGAGGAAACAAACATTTTCCATTTACTCTGAGGCACTTTTACACAAAATTTGAAAAAAAAGCAAATGGTTAAGCTTCAAATAGCATTTAGCTTCTTTTCTCTTATAACTATTTCCTTGAGGTGCAGGTGAGATTTTAAAAGTGAACATGGGAAATAAGATTTCAATTTCAACCCGAGCATACCTGAATGGAATTATTAAATTGTGAGTTACTGTGAGTGTTAGACTTAACTTCATGTACCAATTAGATTGTCCTTTAAAATTCTCACCACATTTAAAATGAACATTAATACTTAAATATTTACATTTCCAAATGGTCTACTTTCTAAAACTTGGAATACAAGCATCATATTCAATTTGTAATAGGACTTATCCATCTTCCTGCTTTTATTTAACAAATATTTATTGAGTTCCTACTACATGCTAGACAACACTCAATATTGATGCACTAAACTGAAATTGGATTCTCTTGTGGAATTCATGGTTCAGTGGGACACATGTAATTAAAATATAAGCAAATAAATGCGTAATTATAAATCAAGACAAGCACAATGAAAATGGAGCATGTGCTCTGATGGCAAATAAAGGGTGAAGAGGAAGGATTTTAGGGTCTTCTGAATTAAAAATCCCAGGGTGAACCGATCATAGAAGTGGCATTGTTAGCAGTGGAAATAGCAAGTGCTGAAATCTTCCATACGTGAGGGAACTTGGAGTATTGAAGTTCACATGGCTGGAGCTCATTGAGCTGCCAGTGAGTGAGGTATAAGAGGTAAGTATGGCCTTGGAGGACAGGGTACATTTAGATATTATTCTAAATGTAATGGGAAGCAATTAAGAGATTTTAAACATGATCCAATTCACATTTGTAAAGTATCATTATGTCTGTTATGTGGAAGATGATTGTATTTAAGACCAGTATAGAAAATAGAGATGAATTAATAGGCTATGGCAGTAGTCTATGTGAGAGATGATGGTAGCCTAGATTATGAAGGGGCAGAAGAGATAAGTTTGGACTTATTTTAATGATTGCTGATGGTGGAGCTAACAATCATGATGTTGGATTGGGTGGAGAGGCTTGGAAGAGGGAAGAATTAAGGATGACACCCAGCCACTGGGTGCATGCTGCAAAAAGTACTGAGTGGGGAGAGACTAGGAGAAAACAGGTTTTATTCTGAAAAAAAACAAGCAATGGGGAAAGGATCTTCAACTCAGTAAATGGTGCTGGGAAAACTAGCTAGCCATATGCAGAAAACTGAAACTGGACCCCTTCCTTACATATTATACAAAACTTAACTCAAGATATATTAAAGACTTAAATGTAAAACCCAAAACCATAAAAACCCTAGAAGAAAACTTAGGGAATACCATTCAGGACATAGGCATGGACAAAGACTTCCTGACAAAAATGCCAAAAGCAACAAAAGCCAAACCTGACAAATGGGATCTAATTAAAGAGCTTCTGCACAGCAAAAGAAACTATCATCAGAGTGAATAGGCAACTTACCAAATGGGAGAACATTTTTGTAATCTACCTGTATTAGTACATTTTTAAGACATACCTGAGACTGGGAAGAAAAAGAGGTTTAATTGGACTTACAGTTCTACATGGCTGGGGAGGCCTCAGAATCATGGCAAGAAGTAAAAGACCTTCTTACTTGGTGGCAGCAAGAGAAAATGAGGAAGAAGCAAAAGTGAAAATCCCCTGATAAGCCTATCAGATCTCATAAGACTTATTCACTGCCACAAGAATAGCACAGGAAAGACCAGCACCCATGATTCAATTACCTCCCCCTGGGTCCCTTCCATAATAGGTGGGAATTCTGGGAGATACAATTTGAGATTTCGGTGGGGACACAGCCAAACCATATCATTCCACCCCTGGCCCCTCCAAATCTCAAGTCCTCACATTTCAAAACCAATCATGCCTTCCCAACAGTCCCTCAAAGACTTAACTCATTTCAGCATTAACCCAAAAGTCTACAGTCTAAATTCTCATCTGAGACAAGGCAAGTCCTTTTCACTTATGAGCCTGTAAAATCAAAAGCAAGCTAGATACAATGGGATAATAGGTATTTGGTAAACATAGCCATTCCAAATGGGAGAATTTGGCCAAAAAAGGGGGCCTACAGGCCCCATGCAAGTCTGAAATCCCATGAGGCAGTCAAATTTTAAAGCTCCAAAATAATCTCCTTTGACTCCAGGTCTCACATCCAGGTCATGCTGATGCAAGATGTGGGTTCCCATGGTCTTGGGCAGCTCTGCCCCTGTGGCTTTGCTGGGTATAGCCTCCCTCCTGGCTACTTTCACAGGCTGGCTTTTGAGTGTGTGTGGCTTTTCCAGGTGCACGGCCCAAGCTGTTGGTGGATCTAACATTCTGGGGTTTGGAGGATGGTGACCTTCTCATAGTTCCACTAGGTAGTACCCCAGAAGGGACTCTGTGTGGGGGCTCCAACCCCTCATGTCCCTTCCGCACTGCCCTAGCAGAGAATCTCCATGAGGGCCCCAACCCTGTAGCACACTTTTGCCTGGGCATCCAGGTGGTTCCATATATCTTCTGAAATCTAGGCAGAGGTTACCAAACTCAATTCTTGACTTCTGTGTACCCACAGGCTCAATACCATGTGGAAGCTGCCAAGGCTTAGGCCTTCCACCCTCTAAAGCCACAGCTTGAGCTGTACATTGGCCACTTTCAGCCAAAGCTAGAGCAGCTGGTACACAGGGCACCAAGTCCCCAGGCTGCACACAGCACAGGGACCATGGGCCCAGCCTACAAAACCACTTTTTCCTCCTGGGCCTCTGGGTCTGTGATGGGCGGGCGGGCCATGAAGGTCTCTGACATGGCCTGGAGACATTTTCCCCATTGTCTTGGAGATGAACAGTAGGCCCTTTGCTACTTGTGCGAATTTCTGCATCTAGCTTGAATTTCTCCCCAGAAAATGGGTTTTTCTTTTCTATCACATAGTCAGGCTGCAAATTTTTCAAACTTTTATTCCCTCCTTCCCTTATCCTTTAACAGCATCCAAGTCATCTCTTGAGTGCTCTGCTGCTTAGAAATTTCTTCCACCAGATACCCTAAATCATCTCCCTCAAGTTCAAAGTTCCACAAATCACTAGAGCAGAGGAAAAATGCCACTAGTATCTTTGCTAAAACATAACATGAGTCATTTTTGCTCCAGTCCCCAACAAGTTCCTCATCTCCATCTGAGACCAACTCAGACTGGATTTCATTGTCCATATCACCATCAGCATTTTGTTCAAATCCATTTAACAAGTTTCTAGGAAGTTCCAAACTTTCCCACATTTTCCTGTCTTCTTCTGAACCCTCCAAACCATTCCAACCCCTTATTCTGCTTCGAATGTGTTATTCAGTTCCAAAGTTGCTTCCACATTTTCAGGAATATTTTCAGCAGCACCCCACTCTCCTGCTACAAATACACTCTATAAGTCCATATTCAAGACATACCCAAGACTTGGAAGAAAAAGAGGTTTAATTGGACTTACAGCTCCATATGGCTGTGTAGGCCTCAGAATCATGGCAGTAGGTGAAAGGCACTTCTTACATGGCAGTGGTGAGAGAAAATGAGGAAGAAGCAACAGCAGAAACCCCTAATAAACCTATCAGATCTCGTGAGACTTATTCACTATCACAAGAATAACACAGGAAAGACTGGCCCCCCATGATTCAGTTACCTCACCCTGGGTCCCTCCTACAACATGTGGGAATTCTGGGAGATACAATTCAAGTTGAGATTTCAGTGGGGACACAGCCAAACCATATCTCCCCCCATCTGACAAAGGTCTAATATCCAAAATTTAAAAGGAACTTAAATAAATTTACAAGAAAAAAAACAACCCCATCAAAAAATGGGCAAAGGATATGAAAAAACACTCCTCAAAAGAAGACATTTATGCAGCCAACAAACATATTTTAAAAGGCTAAACCTCACTGATCATCAGAGAAATGCAAATAAAAACCACAATGAGATACCATCTCACGCCAGTCAGAATGGCGATTATTAAAAAGTCAGGAAACAACAGATGCTGGTGAGGCTGTGGAGAAATAGGAATGCTTTTACACTGCTGGTGGGAATGTAAATTAGTCCAACCATTGTGGAAGACAGTATGGAGATTCCTCAAGGATCTAGAACCAGAAATAACATTTGACTCAACAATCACATTACTGAGTATATACCCAAAGGAATATAAATCATTCTACTATAAAGACACATGTACACATATGTTTAATGCAGCACTATTTACAATAGCAGACATAGAACCAACCCAAATGCCCATCAATGATAGAATGGATAAAGAAAATGTGGTACATATATGCCATGGAATACTATGCAGCCATAAAAAGGAATGCAATAATGTCCTTTGCAGGAACATGAATGAAGCTGGAAGTCATCATCCTCAGCAAACTAACACAGGAAACGGAAACCAAATACTGGATGTTCTCAATCATACGTGGGAGTTGAACAATGAGAACACATGGACACAGAGAGGAGGACAACACACACCAGCATCTGTTGGGGGGTGGAGAGTGATGCGAGGAAACTTAGAGGATGGGTCCATAGGTGCAGCAAACCACCATGGCACACATATATCTATGTCATAAACTGCGTGTTCTGCACCCTCACACACAAACACAGGTTTTATTGTTCTTGTTATTTAGTGGACCTTGGAGAATTTGGGTTGTGTTTTGCATATAGGAAGTTTGAGATTTCTATAAACCAGTGATCCTGAGATGTCAAGGCATAAGCATATACAACTTCTGTGGTCAGAGGAGAGCAGGACTAATTATATAAGTTCAGTCAACATGAGCATATGGTTTTTAAAAAAAAATTTTTTTTTTTAATCTTTTTATTATAGATTAAAAGGCACACAAAAGACACCAATACAATGTGCCCTTCACCCAGTTTAAACAATCATTGACTTATGGCCTGTCTTGTTTTAACTACACTCTCCATTCCCTATCCCCTCCTCCCCATCACTGCTGTTAACACTACTAGATTATTCTGAATAAACTCCTGGATATATAATTTGCATCATAAGTCTGTATGGATTTCTAAAAGTTGAGCACTCTATAAAAATATAGTCACAATATCATTATAACAACTAAAGTAACAATTATTTAATATTATATATTCTGTCAGTGTCACAATTCCCTTAACTATTCATAAATTATTAGTTCCAGATTGTTTTTGAATCAGGATTGGGATAAAGTGCACACATTATAGTTAGTTTATTTTTTCTTACATTTCTTTTAATCTGTAGGCTTTTCCTTCCCTCTCTCTCTCGCAATTTATTTGTGGATAAACTAAATTCTTGGTGTCTGGTAGAGAGTCTTAAAACCTGGCTTTTTTCTGATTGCATCACTATAGAGTCATTTTTCCCATTATTTTGTCTTTCTCCATTTCTTTCTGTAAATTAGTATAGTACTTCCTTCTTATCTGTGGGGAATACATTCCAAGACCCCCAGTAGATACCTGAAATGACAGACAGTACAGAACCCTGTAGACACTGTGTTTTTTTCCTACACATGCATACGTATGATAAGGTTTCATTTACAAATTAGCTACAGTGTTCTCATGCTTTGGGAGCTGTTATAAAGTAAAATAAGGTTTACTTGAACACAAGCACTGTGATTCTATGACAATCTGAGAATCGAGAAGGCTACTAAGTAACTAATAGGCAGGTAGCATCTACAGGGTGGATCCATTGGACAAAGGAGTAGTTTGTGTCCTGGGTGAAGATGGAGCAGGAAGGATGGTGTGAGATTTCATTATGGTACTCAGGATGATGTGCCACTTAAAACCTATGAATTGTTTCTTTCCAGAATTTCCTATTCCATATTTTCAGAACTGAGTTGATCCACAGGTAACTGAAACCTCAGAAAGGAAAACCACAGATAAGGCGGAACCACTGTACTTACATCTACAGATTTTTAGCAGGCTCAGATTTAATTATTTTTGGTCACAAATATTCATATTGGCACAAAATGTTTAGTTTTCTTGCTTTTTCTGACATTAGCAGCCATTGAGGATCATTGCTTAGGTCTATTGTTTCATTTGGTGTTTCAAAAAGCCTCTTAATTTAGTTTCTGGACAATTTTGACACATTTCCTGCCTTATACCTAGAGTCGAACATTTCTCTTGGGAACCCCAGGTTTTTTTTTAGTAGAAAATGGTATTTAAAGAACACAATCTGGCTATTCCTTGATTTTGGGTTGATCACTGGTGCTAGGTCTTGTCAGTGGATACAGCTAGAGGATGCATCACACCTTCATACTGCTATTTCCCTTTTCAGTTCAGGACCCTAGGGTATTTACTTAACCTCTTCAATGTTGTATAATGATGGTTTCTAATGTCATCAGAAAAGATGATTACCTAGTGAGAGTGCAGAGCGGGCCTATAAACTGAGTCCTGTGAAAATCGATATTTAGGGGATGGAAAGGGGGGAAATGCCTGGAAAAGCTGTTACAGAAGGGTACAGCACCCTGAAAGCAAACATAAGAGAATATCCTGAGAAGGAGATGATTGCATTGGAAGATCCTGAGAAGTCAAGTAGTATGAAGTCACATTGCCTGACTGTGCATTTGGCAAACAGGAAGCAACTATTTCCATAAAATGACTGGGGCACAAGCTCTGTCAGAGTGGGCTGATAGGTGGGGAGAGATGAGAAGATGGAGGTAGTATGGATAGAGATATGTCCTAATTCTGAAAGCGAGAGATCAGGTCACCCATTTATAAGCAGGTTTGCCTCAAGAGGTATTTCTTAATTGATAAAATGTAGGTCTGAGTCAAGGAAAGTTCTTTCTGAAGAGATCTGAGAGACAGTTAAGGTATCCATGTTTATAAAATATAAATTAATGGGGCATAAATCTATTCCGATACAGTTTTCCTTTTACATTAACTGGATTACTTAGTGAGCTGAGTAATTCAATGTATGTAGGCATATTTACACAGAATCCTTTCCATGAGTCTTTTCCATAAACAGAATTTCCATCTTCATTGAACAGCAGAGGTCTGATGGAATTGTAAGTCATTGATGTCTCTTACTACTGGTCCCATCACTCATGCCATCATTTCTCTACATTATGCCTGGATTCCTCTTTTTTCTTGCTGACTATTCCATCGTTCAGACCATAGGAAGACACCCAGGGCAAAGAAAGAAAATATCCAAGCTTTCTGTCATTTCCATGTATTGTAACAGATTCACCTAAAGTAATTACCTAGGCTATCCATTCTCAGCCTCATTGCCTTGGCCAGATGGTGTGTTACTCTCCTCTACAGCCCGTTAGTTTATTTTAGCAAACCCTTGAGACTGCTTTAACATCCCATAAACGAACTGAATGAAGGCCAGGTTCTTTCTAGGTTAATGATTTTGAGATCTGTATTTTTGAAACCAAAGCACTGTTTCAGCAAAGGCAAAAAAAAAAATCAACAGATGGGAAAGAGGGTCACTATCGGTGATTATGATGGGAGTAAAACAGCTTACATAAGGCAAAGAACAGACTGTAGTTGAGTTTAGTTCTTCCCCATAGTTCTACGGTAATAGATACAAAAGTAAATCAGGTTTGCCTGTTGCTTCAGAGAATCTTTAAGAGTGGAGAGAAATGGTAAAATGACAATAATGATTCTCATTTGGCATTTTCCATTTGGCAGTTCTCATTTGATGCTTTCCATTTGGCAGTGTTTTACTTCTCACTGAGAGGTTTTTTTCCAGAATAGCAAGCTTTGCTTTGAAATGTAAGGGGTCATTTTTATTGATTAACTTTTATTTTATAACATATAGTCTGTAGCAAGTAATTTTAATATGTTTTGAAGAAAAACAATATTTTGAATTGGAAGCCTCCATTTAAATGTACCTAGTGTGACTATTCAAATTCAACAATCATTTCTCTAGGATAGAAGGGGAGTGGAATTTCTTTTAATAGCTGGAATTAAAAAAAAAACAGTTTATCTAAAACAATACCTTAGAAGATACAGTATTTTCTGACAAATGAATTCCCAGGAAGGGAATGGGGTGGGTTTTAAAGGAAAGAAAATACGAAAGACTAATAGAATATTTTCAACCACATTTCTTTTCTTTACACAGGTGGAGGGACAATAAGAGCCCACTATGGCTTCAGATTTTCTCTCGTTTGCCTTGATTATTGTCATCATCCGAGGGCTTTGGGTAGCATGTACAACAAAGATCAAATTAAAACACCTTAGGCAAAAGTGAGGTGAAGGTTGAGCACAAAAGATGGAGATGATGCCTGCAAAGGTCACTAATGGGTATAATTCTGTGGGAGGAGAAATATTTTTCCCTCTAGTCTTACATTTATTTTTAAACTTAATATCCTACATTGTCTACATTTGCTGATTCATGTATAACTTGTCTGAAAGAAGTATTGTCCTAGGGATACCATGAATATAGTTTAACAGCCATAAAGAATGACTTTCACAAGTCACAACGCACAATTATAAATGTAATTTTATTGGCTAAGATCTTCAGTCATGTGTAGACTGAAAGCTAAGCTGATGTCCAGGAATTCTGGACTTCAAAGATGGCTGGCAGTACCAGTTTCACTTCCGCTCTAGAGTGAATGGAATAAGAATGGAGGTGAGGGGACAATTCCATTTGTAAATATGAGAACTTGGATAGAAATCACTGTTTCTTCATGAAGTTTTACTTATCTGTACAAATTTCACAGTAAAACAAAAATATTTGACTCAAAAGATGCCATAAATATGAAAATGCCTGAGTCTTACAGCTGTAGTTCTAAGGAGCTCTACATTTTTTTTTAAGAAATTATCTTATTCACTTGGAAACTATGACTTTTTCCTGATTTCCATGTATTTATTTAAATATTTAAACCTAAAAAGCACTTAGCTCCCATTTGCCAAAACGGTTCATATCCTGACACAATCAAAATTGCTGTGCTGATGGAAGTAAGTAATGGTCCAGGAAGAAGAAGAGAACAATACTTCACACTTTCTCTTATTTTAAAATGTATCTTATGTAAAGGGAGAACCCCCTTTGTCCTTCATGTCTCAAATCATATGTATGGCAGAGTCCAACTATACACCACACAAAAA
>NW_016808057.1:1447572-1535700 GCF_001698545.2 Rhinopithecus bieti
AAAAAAAAAAAAAAAAAAAAAAAGCCCTAAAGTCTCCTTTAAGCATTTAAGGCAATCAATGTTTATGCATCATCTTAAGAACAAGATGTTGGCCAAGTTTTACATTTGAATCAGTTCCCATAATTTTGGAGAAAAAATCTGAGCAAAAACTCTGCTTTCGCATTCCAAAACAGATATAGGAACACTTTCCTCTCCCATTTGCAGAGAAGTCCTCCATTTGTCCCATGGAGTCACTGTCTAATCACACTTTCTCACATTTGGGGGATCCCATCTGTTGATGCTAGCAATGAGCAGGCTAGGCAGAAAATGGAGAAAAAAAATCAGAGGTGGGAAATTGAGCCTTGAAAACGTGTGAGAAATGCTCAGAAAACACATACACATATACATATTTTAGCAGTTTCCTGGAAACAATGGAAATCCCTTTTCTTCTTGAAAATCTTCCCTTCCTCCCTCTCCTCTTCAATTCCTATCCAAAAGGCAGTGTTCTAACAGTAGTAACGTGGTTCAGAGGTAGCATGGGAGACAGAGAGCCACGAACATATGTGCAATGGCGTGTAATACTAAAATATAGGCCTTTTTAATTAGAACATAAAACTGCTTTTTTACCACTATTTTTTGAAGTTAGACAACTGTATGGTTTTCTGTCATATAGATTCATGCTATCACCAAGCTTTCTTTTTAGTTAATACACAAATGAGGGATACATAATGGACTGCCCAGTGATGACACATTTATCCTCACTAATGAGGATGGAGTGTGAGGATGCTCACTTCTTGCCTCAAGCTACGCTGTTTTTAGTTCTTCAGCTGTTTTTAGTTCTTCATCCTGTAATTGTGGAATTAAGTAGTTTACACTGACTTTTGTGATTAGAAAAGGAGAAACACATTTTAGGAGGTTAAAATACACTTGAATATGAATAGTTACAATTTTAGCAACAAGCCTTTAAACATTTTGGGTGCATGATTTCTGTCTAGTCTTCCTTCTTCCCCACCCCACCTCCAAATACCAGAATAAAAGTCTTTGGTGGAGAAGAATTACATGGTAAGAGTTCAAGCCACTCTCATTGACCAGTAAGAAATGCTGAGCCAGATACTTGAAAAGGAGTTGAGAGAAAGCGAGCAATGATACAAATATTTGGAGAAGGCAAAAACTGGTTCATCAGGACTTGAACAATTAGGTTTAAGGAAGAAACTTTTGTTCAAGTTTCTCTCTTAGGTACTCTGCTAGATGTAGAGCAAGAAAAGAACTCTGCCCTCAGTTGGTGAACCACCAAGAGAATGAGATGGGAAATACAAGTAAGTGAAATGTAAGGTAGACCAAATCTAACCAAGAGTGTCACACTATTAATGTCGGGAAAGCTTCTTCACAGGGGTGGGAAATTGAAAGAAAGGGTTAGCAAGGCAACTGTTTCAAAATTGGGCTGTTTGCATTAAAGAGAGGTTTTCCCCTGTCCTTGTGTACTGGGTGCAACATAGACCAGGGAAGGAAAAAAGCATTCAGTAGAAAGTAGGGAAAGGTGAAACTCAGGCACTCAATAAAATCAACTACAAATTAACAGTTGAAAATAGAAACTTCAAAGGGATCCAGTGGGTTGAAAAGAAAACAAAAAAGAAAAAGAATAAAGAGGAAGGAGAAAATATGTGAAGGAAATAACCAACATCTCACATTCTAATATTCTTCACTCCATGAATCATAGTAGTAGGGACATCCTACAGTCCTTTCATTCTGCACACAATGGAAGTTTCCCAGTTTAGTGGGCTTCTTTGGGACCAATAAAGCAGACAAATAGAAAATTTGTATGCCATTTATATAGAAAATATTAAGTTGCCCTATTTCTGGGTGGAAAGATAAATGACATGTTACTTGTTGACATGAGGTTATAAATTCTAATAATAAAATAATGAATATGAATAAAATGTGTACATGAATTTTTATTAAAATGTATTTTAATCACAGATGTGGGTTACATAGAGAAAAGTCCATTCTTATAAAAAGACTGGATCTAAATCAATTTGTACAATACTTATCTATCTAATATATAGCAAAACTACTGACAAGAGCACTTTATTAGAAGGGAAGAAATCTGTAGTTGAGCCCTGGTTCTGCCCATTACAAAAAACGTGTCCATAAACCAAGTACCCAATTTTTTTCAAGTGTTCACTTTTCTTTCTGAAAAAGTAAGCATAACATCCATTCTTCCTTTCATGTAGCAATTTTTGAGGATTGATAGAGATATTATATGTGGAGGTGACTTAAACTTTTGCACGTTAATATTTAATTAAATATAATCTTGTGAATAGATGCTTTGAAATGTTAAATTAATAACAAGCCAAAATAAGCCTCTTACAACTCAGCAGACTAATCCCTTTACAAAGTAAAAGACCTAGTATTCAAGAATTTCAAGGTAGCAATGCTCTCACATATCTTTGTTTTTTACTGGGGTTAGTGCCTTGCTGTAAATTATCTATTACAGACAAAACAACTGAGGTTTGCTAACAAAGTCACCTGTATTAAAGCATCATAAGTTAAGACTCTCTCAGATAAACTTTAATCCATTGAAAGCTTCTTTGAAATTAAGTTATTTTAAATACATATGGGGCCAAAGGTAGTTGAATGTAGCTGATCATTTGACTCTGAAAATCCTCCCAAACCATGAACTATTCAAATATCACTGTTAACAGTCTTGCATCATAAACGCATACATCTAGCCACTTTAATATATATCTAATTTATCAGTTTTCTCATGAGCCTCATTGTTTTATTTTAAAACGAAATCTCCAGAGGTTCTTTCTAGGGGTTGGACAATGGAACATTTGCTTATTCTGAGTTGATTCTCTGAATGAAAAGAGCTCAAATAGTATAGTAATTTTAGTTAAATATACTTTAGTTAATCTGCCCTTAAAAAGTAATTAAATTGCTCTTAAAAGTATTTATGAAAATTTCGTTTTGGTGCTATGTTTCCATTAAAGTTTCTCATAAATTGTGTTGTTCAGGGATTATGTGTCAGAATTTGATGAGAGAGTTTGTCATTTCTGGTGACTAGTAGGTAGAATAAAAAATGTATAACTCTCTTTCAGTGTGTGGGTTCAGATTATTCTTAGCAAATTCTTGTTTATTTTTTTTCTTTCAAAAAACCCCAAGTTAAGGAAACACCTTCCAGATTTGTTTTGATAGTATAACCACCACCACCACAACAGAAATGCAGGGGGTTGGAGGAATTATTGGAAAATATCTCCCAAAACCAAAGGCAAGAGAAACAACTAGGCTCCAAAGAAGCCAAAGCAAAGACACGGGAGCCAGTAGGAGCGAAGGATCACATCTAGACCTTATCTGACTTGCTTGGGTTTGAATCTTTGCTTCTCTTGTCACACTCCATTCATCCTTTTTTCTCTCTAAATAGTTTTCCATATATTATAGATAAAAGTCATAAGTGTACAGTTCAATAAGTTCTCACAAAATGAATTTAGCAGTGAAATCATTACCCAGATTGATGAATAGAGCAGTACCCACAGCCAGAAGCCCCACTATGGCTTTTCCCAGTCATTGGCCCTCTCCTCTTTACAGGTAGACTTCTTCTATCATGACTTAGTTCTGCCCGTTTCGGAAATACATTTAAATGAAATTATATAATGCATAGTCATTTATGGCTTGCCCCTGTCACCCAATATTGTTTATGTGAGATTTATCCATCAAGATACATGCAGTTTTATTTGTTTTCATATATAGTATTCCTTTGTGTAAATATACCACAATTTATCCATTCTGCTGTGGTTGAGAATCTAGCTTGTTTTTCATTTTGGTAATAAAAAAGTGTATCTATGCACATTCTTGAGCCTCCCTCTGGTGTGTGTGTTTGTGCATTTCTGTTGGATGACACCTGGAAGCAGAAATCTTTGATCATAGGTTATGCACATAAGTGTTTAATAGACACTGCTAGACAAATTTCCAAAGCATGACTATAATCAATGATAACTTAATTGTATATTTTAATATAACTTTAAAAATGTAATTGGGTTGTTTGTAGTACAGAGGATAAATGCTTGAGGGATGGATACATTATCCATGATGTGATTACTTCACATTGCACGCCTGTATCAAAGCCTCTCATGTACCCTATAAATATATACACCCACTATGTATCTATAACAAAAATTTTAATTAAAAACTTAAAAAATAAAATATTCAAAATACCTCAGAGATTTCCAAAGTGGGTATACCAACAATGTATGGCTTCTCCAACTGTTCCATAGTCTCACAATGCAGTGAGGTAAATGAAAATTAAAACCACAAGTTGTTACTATAATAGGAAATCATATTACATTATAGTAGTATATATCCAGAATAAGATTAATAATGGATGAAATTTAAAATGCATTAATTATAGCATTTTTTAAATCTGGAATTTTCATTTAAAAATAGATCTGTCTTTGCAGAAAGCCTCCATCTTATTATCTTTTTAAATTTTTTATTTCAACAGATTCTTGGGGAACAGGTGATATTTGGTTATATGAATAAGTTCTTTAGTGCTGATTTCTGAGATTTTGGTGTACCTATCACCCTAGCAGTGTATACTGTACACAATGTGTAGTCTTTTATCCCTCACCCCACTCCTACCCTAAGCACAGTCTCCAAAGTCCATTATATCATTCTTAAGCCTTTGCATCCTCATAGCTTAGCTCCCACTTATAATTGTAAGTGAGAACATATGATGTTTGGTTTTCCATTCCTGAGTTACTTTACTTAAAATAATGATCTCCAATTCCATCCAGGTTGCTGTGAATGTCATAATTTTGTTCCTTTTTATGGCTGAGTAGTATTCCATGGTATATGCCACATTTTATTTATCCACTCATTGATCAATGGGCATTTTGGCTAGTTCCATATTTTTGCAAATGTGGAATTGTGCTGATATAAACATGCATGTGCAAGTATCATTTTTGTATAATGACATCTTTTCCTCTGGGTAAATAACCAAAAGTGAGATTGTTGAATCAAAGAGTGGATTTACTTTTATTTATTTAAGAAATCTCTACACTTTTTTCCATAGTGATTATACTAGTTTACTTTCTCACCAGCAGTGCAAAAGTGTTCCTTTTTTATGACATCCACACCAACATCTATTTTTTTTTTATTTATTATGATCATTCTTACAGAGCAGAACTGAGGAGTAAGGTGGTATCACATTGTGGTTTTGGTTTGCATTTCCCTGATAATTAGGGATGTTGAGCTTTTAAAAATATGTTTATTGGCCATTTGTATGTCTTCTTTTGAGAATTGTCTATTCATGACTTTAGCCCACTTCTTGATGGGATTGTTTTTTCCTTGCTGATTTGTTTAAGTTTCTAATAGATTCTGGGTATTAGTCCTTTGACAGATGCATAGTTTGCGAAGATTTTCTCTCACTCTGTGGATTGTCAGTTTACTCTGTAATTATTTATTTTGCTGTGCAAAAGCTTTTTAGTTTAATTAGGTCCCATCTATACATTTTGTTTTGTTGCATTTGCTTTTGGGTTCTTGTTTATGAAATCTTTGCCTAAGCCAATGTTTGGAAGAATTTTCTGATGTTATCTTCTACAATTTTAAGGTTTCAGGTCTTAACTCTTTGATCCATTTTGAGCTGATTTTTTTATAAGACGAGAGAAGAGATCTAGTTTCATTCTTCTACATGTGGCTTGCCAATTATACCAGCACCGTTCATTGAATAGGGTGTCCTTTTCCCACTTAATATTTTTGTTTGCTTTGTCAAAGATCATTTGGCTGTAATTATTCGGCTTTATTTCTGGGTTCCCTATTCTGTTTCATTGGCCTATGTGCCTTTTTCTTTTCTTTTTTTTTTTTTTTTGAGACGGAGTCTCGCACTGTTGCCCGGGCTGGAGCGCAGTGGCGCGACCTCGGCGTACTGCAACTTCCACCTCCCAGGTTCAAGAGATTCTCCTGCCTCAGCCTCCTGAGTAGCTGGGATTCCAGGTGCCCTCCACAATGCCAGGTATGTGCCTATTTTTATACCAGTGCCATGCTGTTTTGTTGACTGTACCCTTATAATAGAGTTTGAAGTTGAGTAATATGATTTGTTCTTTTTGCTCAGTCTTGCTTTGACTGTGCGAGCTTTTTTTGTTGTTCCATATGAATTTTATGATTGCTTTTGTTAGTTCTGTATGGAAATTGCATTGAATTTGTAGATTGCTTTTGGCAATATGGTCATTTGCACAATATTTACTCTACCAATCCATGAGCATGGGATGTGTTTCCATTTTCTGGTGTCATTGCATTTGTTCATTTTTATGCTGCTATAAAGAACTGCCTGAGACTGGGTAATTTCTAAAGAAAAGAGGTTCAATTGACTCACTGTTCTACATGGCTGGGGAGGCCTCAGAAAATTTACAGTTATGATGGAGGCAAAGAGGAAGCAAGGTGACAGGAAGGAGAAGTGCAAGCAGGGGAAATGCCAGACACTTATAAAACCATCAGATCTCATGAGACTCACTCATTATCACAAGAACAGCATGGGGGAAACCACCACCATGATTCAATTACCTCCACCTGGTCCTACCCTTGACACGTGGAGATTATGGGGATTACAATTCAAGGTAAGCTTTGGGTAGGGACACAGAGCCAAATAGTTTGTTGTCTATGATTTCTTTCAGCAGTGTTTTTTTTTAATAATAGTTTTTCTTGCAGAGGTCTTTCATCTCATTTGTTAGATATATCCCTAAGTTCTGGGTTTTTTAAAATTATTTTTCTGCAGCTATTGTAAAAGGATTTGAGTTCTTGATTTGAATCTCAGCTTGGTTTGGTTGCTATTAGTGTATAGCAGTGCTACTGATTTGTATACATTGATTTTATATCCTGAAAGATTGTTGAATTCATTTACAAGTTCTAGGAGCATTTTGGATGAGTCTTTAGGGTTTTCTAGGTATACGATCTTATTATCAGTGAACAGCAACAATATGACTTCCTCTTTACTGATTTGGATGCCCTTTATCTCTTTCTCTTATTTGATTGCTCTGGTTAGGTCTTACAGTACTACGTTGGATAGAAGTGGTGAAAGTCAACATACCTGTCTTGTTCCAGTTCTCAGAGGGAATTCTTTCAACTTTTCCTTGTTCAGTAAAATGTTGGCTGTGGGTTTGCCATAGATAGCTTTTATTACCTTAAGGTATGTCCCTTCTGTGCCAGTTTTGCTGAGGGTTTTAATCACAGAGAAATGCTGGCTTTTGTGAAATGCTTTTTCTGTCTATTGAGATGATCGTGAGATTTTTAATTCTGTTTATGTGATATATCACATTTATTGACTTGCATATGTTAAACCATCCCTGAATCCCTGGTATGAAACCCACTTGATCATAGTGGATTATCTTTTTGATACGCTGTTGGATTTGATTAGCTAGTATTTTGTTAAGGATTTTTGCATCTATATTTATCAGGGATGTTAGTCTATAGTTTTCTTTTTTTGTTATGTATTTTCCGAGTTTTGGTATTATGGTGACATTGGCTTCATAGAATGATTTAGGGATAATTCCCTCTTTCTCTATCTTTTGGAATAGTGTCAATAGGATTGGTACCAATTCTTTTTTAAATGTCTGATACAATTCAACTGTGAATCTGATTCTGGATGTTTTTGGTGGCATTTTTTTTTTTCATTACCTTTTCAATCTTGCTGCTTGTTATTTGTCTGTTCAGAGTTTCTATTTCTTCCTGGTTTAATATAGGAGTGTTGTATATTTCCAGGAATTTATCCTTCTCCTCTAGGTTTTCTAGTTTGTGTGTGTAAAGGTATTCACAGTAGCCTTGAATGATCTTTCATATTCTGTGATATCAGTTATAATGTCTCCCATTTTGTTTCTAATTGAGCTTATTTGGGTCTTCTCTCCTTTTTATGGTTAATCTTGCTGGTGGTCTATCAATTTTAACTTTTCAAAGAACCAGCTTTTTGTTTCATTTATCTTTTGTTATTTTTGTTTGTTTGTTTCAATTTCATTTGGTCCTGCTCTGATTGTTGTTATTTTGCTTCTGCTGGATCTGGGTTTAGCTTGTTTTCGTTTCTCTAGTCCCTTGAAGTGTGAGCTTAGATTGTCTATTTGTGCTCTTTTAGACTTTTCAATGTAGGCCTTCAGTGCTGTGAATTCTCATATTAGCAGTGCTTTTGCTGTATCGCAGAGGTTTTGATAGGTTGTGTCACTATTATCATTCAGTTCAAAGGATTTTTAAATTTCTATCTTGATTTCATTGTTTACCCAATGGGCATTCTGAAACAGGTTATTTAATTTCCATGTATTTGCATGGTTTTAAGGGTTCCTCTTGAATTTGATTTTCAATTTTATGCCATTGTGGTCTGATAGAGTGCTTGATATAACTTTTTTTAATTTATTAAAATTTGTTTTGTGGCCTATCATATGTTCTATCTTGGAGAATGTTCCATGTGTTGATGAATAGAATGTATATTCTACAGTTGTTGGGTAGAATGTTCTGTTAATATCTCTTAAGACCATTTGTTCTAGGGTATAGTTTAAGTCCATTGTTTCTTTGTTGACTTTCTGTCTTGATGATCTGTCTAGTGCTGTGAGTGGAGTAATGAAATCCCTCACTATTATTGTGTTGCTGTCTATCTCCTTTCTTAGGTCTAGTAGTTATTATTCTATTAATTTTGGAGCTCCAGTGTTAAGGGCATATATATTTAGGATTGTCATATTTTGCTGTTGTACTAATCCTTTCATCACTATATAATGTCCCTCTTTGTCTTTTTAAACTTTTTTTTCTCTTTAAAGAAGAATAGCCACCCCTGCTTGCTTTTGGTGTTCATTTGCATGGAATATCTTTTTCTACCCCTTTACCTTAACTTTATGTGAGTCCCTTATGTGTTAGGTGAGTCTCTGACAGCAAATACCTGGTTGGTAAATGTTTATGCATTCTGCCACTCTGTATCTTTTATGTGGAGTATTTAGGCCATTTATATTCAATGTTAGTATTGATATGTGAGGTATTATTATATTCATTGTGCTAGCTATTGCTTAAATACCTTGGCTTTTTTGTGTGTATGTTATGTGTTATTGTTTGTTTTATAGGTCCTGTGAGATTTATGCTTTAAGGATGTTCTATCTTGATGTATCTTGAGAATTTGTTTCAAGATTTAGTGCTCCTTTTTAGCAGTTCTTGTAGTGCTGGCTTGGTCGTGGCAAATTCTCTCAGCATTTGTTTGTCTGCAAAAGACTGTGTCTTTCCTTTATTTATGAAGCTCAGTTTTCCTGGATACAAAATTCTTGGTTGACAATTGTTTTAAGAAGGCTACAGATAGGACTCCAGTCCCTTCTAGCTTGTAGCATTTCTGCTGAGAAATCTGCTGTTAATCTGAAAGGTTTTTCTTTACAGGTTACCTGATGCATTTGCCTCACAGCTCTTAAGTTTCTTTCCTTTGTCTTACAGTTAGATAACCTGATGACTGACTATGTGACTAGGCAGTGATTATTTTGCAATGAGTTTTCTGAGTGTTCTTTGAGCTTCCTATATTTGGATGTCTAGATCAGTAGCAAGGCCAGGGATGTTTTCTTCAGTTGTTCCCTCAAATATGTTTTCCAGACTTTTGGATTTCTTCCTGGAGAACACCAATTATTCTTAAGTTTGGTTATTTAACCTATCCCAAACTTCTTGGAGGTTTTGGTCATTTCTTTTAAATTCTTTTTTCTTTGTCTCTGCCTAATTGTGTTAATTAAAAAGCCTTCTCTTCAAGCTCTAAAGTTCTTTCTTCTATTTGTTCAGTTCTATTGCTGAGAATTTCCAGTGGATTTTGCATTTCTTTAAGTGTGTCCTTTATTTCCAGGAGTTGTGATTGTGTTTTATTTATTCTATCTATTTCTCTGGATAATTTTCTATCCATAGTCTGTATCTTTTTAAAAATTTATTTAAGTTTGTATTCACCTTTCTCTGGTGCCTCCATAAGTGACTTAATAATCAACATTCTGAATTCTCTTTTTGGCAATTCAGAGATTTATTCTTGTTTTGCCTCCATTGCTGGTGAGATAGTGTGATCTTTTAGGGGTGTTTCATACCCTTGTTTTCTCATATTACCAGGATTGTTTTCCTGGGTCTTTCTTACTTGGATACACTACGTCAGAGAGAGGATCCAGGGCTCAAGGGCTTTGTTCAGATTCCTTTTCCCCATGGGGTGCTCCCTTGATGTGATGCTCTCTTCCTTCCCCTAGTGATGGGGCTTCCTGGGAGTCTTAACTTCAGTGATTGTGATTTCTCTTCTGGATCTAGCCACCCAGTGGGGCTACCAGGCTCCAGGTTGGTACTGGGAAGTATCTGCAAAGAGTCCTGTGATGTGATCTATCTTCAGGTCTCTGAGCTATGGATACCAGCATCTGCTCTGGTGGAGGTAGCAGGAGAGTGAACTGGACTATGTGAAAGTCCTTGGTTATAGTTTTGTTTAGTGTGCTGGTTTTGTGTTGGTTTGCCTCCAGCCAGGAGGTGGTACTTTCAATACAGAATCAGTGGCAGTAGTATAGGGAAGATGCAAGTTTGCCCTAGGGTTGCCTGGATAGGTATTTGGGTTTCTCAGGTAGTAGGTGGGACTATAGACCTCCCAAGAAATTATTTCCTTTGTCTTCAGCTACAAAGGTGGGTGGAGAAAGACCATCAGGTTGGAGCAGGGTTGGGTGTGTCAGAGCTCAGACTCCCCTTGAGTGGCGCTTGCTGTAGCTGCTATGGGGGAAGTGGGTGTGGTTCTTAGGCCAATGGAGTTACGTGCCCAGGGAGGTTATGGCTGCCTCTGCTACATCATAGCGGTCGCCAGGGAAATGGGCGGAAGCCAGAAGTGACAGGCCTCATCCAGCTCCCACGCAGCCCAAAAGGCCAGTCTCACTCCCACTGTCCCCACTCAATAGCACTGAGTTCATTTCCAGGCTACTGGTGAGCAGGGCTGAGAACTTGCCCCGGGCTACAAGCTCCAGACTGAGAAAGTAAGCAGGTCTTTCAGATTTTACACCTCCCACCCACAACAGTTTCTCTGCTTGTATCTGCACTCCCCATTCACGCCTTCCTGCCCCCGCCAGATTCTGTCCGGGATACCATGTATTTGGTCAAAATTGTTACAAAGTTATCTGGAAATCAAAAACCTTCTCCCTGTGGTTTTCCACAGTTCCACTGGCAGCCCTCCTCAAGGACCCCTGAAAGTCAGGAATTGTTTCCCTGGGGAACAATAGTGCCTACAGGGCTCTTCCTGCTGCTTCTCGTACCCCTATATTTTGCTCAGCTCTCTAAATTCATCTCAGCTCCGGGTAAGGTCAAATGCTTCTCCCATGATCTGGACCTTCAGGTTCCCCAGTGAGAATGTGTGTTTGGGGTAGACATTCGCCCTCTCACACTTTGAGTACCCATAGTTTTTGGCTGTCTCAAGGAGCCTGCAGCAGCAAGCCACTTCCTTCAAAGGATCTGTGTATTCTCTCAGCTTTTCTGGTATATTTCTGTGGTAGTTCTGGGAGCAAAAGTTCATAATTTGAGTCTCCACATGCTGCTCTGCCTGTCCGAATAGGAGTTGCAAGTTAATCTTGCCTCCTCTTCACCATTTTTTCTTTCTGACTATTTTTATCTCTTTATTGAACATAATAGTCACAGTTATTTCAAAGTACAATCAATATAATTTAATTTTAATGCCTGGATCAGCTATGTGACTGTTTCTATTGTCTGCTTTTCCTCTTGTTTCTATCTCTTGGTATGCCTTGTGATTTTTTAATGAATGTGAGTTTTTTTTAAAGAAAAATTAAAATTCTTGGGAAATGTGGCTTTCCTCCAAGAGAATATTCTTTTTAGCTTCACCCAGGATGTTAGAATAAATCAACTTTATCCAGGCTTACCCTAAGTTGATTTGGGATCATATTTCATTCTGGGAGAGGTGGTTGTCTTATCTAATGTGCAGACACCAACCCAGAAAATCAAAAAAATAAATTAAGAAACAAGGTAATATGTTCCAAATAAAAGAACAAAATAAATCTCTAGAAGTCAACTGTAGTGAAATGGAGACATGTGATTTACCTAACAGGGAATTCAAAAATCAGTCATATAGATGGCCACTGAGGTATAAAGAGCAATGATTAAAAAAACAGAATTTCAACAAAAAGAAAATATTTAAAAGTACTAAATAGAAATCATAAAGCTGAAAAATATAATAGTTGAACTCAAAATTCCATAGAGGGATTCTATAGCAAACTAGATCAAGCAGAATAAAATACAGGAAAACTTGAAGACAGATCAATGGAAATAATTCAATCTGAAGAGTAAAAAGAAAAAAATATATAAAAGAGTGAAGATAGCTTGAGGGACTTATGGGACACCATCAAGCTAAATAATGTATATATTTTTGGACTAGTAAAAAGAGAAGAGAGAGAGAAAGGAACAGAAAATACATTCGGAGATATAATGGCAGAAAACTGTCCACATCTGGGGAAGGAAATAGAAATTCAGATCCAGGAAGCTCAATGGACAATGGACACCTAATAGGATGAATCCAAAGAGACCCATAGCATATTACAATTAACTGTTAAAGTATTGATCTATCTATAGTTCAGACGTCTCAATGAAAGGCTGGACTGTTTACTAGGGTCTTTTAATTTGGGTAGGCTTTTAGTTCCAATTTTTATCTCTCATCCCAGTTGGACTACTGATAAGTATACTTAGATCTTTAATCACTTAGTAACACATCACTATGCCCATGGTATTCTACATTAATTTGTAACCTGTGTAGTCTGTGTCTTAGTATTCTAGCATGAGTCTCAGGTTCTTGCAGAAATAGGCAGGGTCTTTCCAATCTTGCTCTGTTTAAAAAATTCATTCTTATGTGGTTCCACTTTGAAAACATTAAAAGAATCTAAATAATTATAAAACATTCCATTGAGCTGCCCAAGCAGCTCAGAACTTGCTCCTTGTTAATTGTATATTGTTCCATATTGGATAATGCCATAGTCTTTCTGCATTGGCTTAAATTATCTCTTGAAATAGACCATTATAAAGAGAGATGTAATTTATAATTCATGTGGAGTGCATTTCTTCATTCATTGAACACATATTTATTAACTCTTAACCTTATTCTAAGCACTGATGATAGAACAGTGAGGAAGATAGACAAATTCCTTCACTCCAGAAGCTTACAGTCCTATTGGCAGACAACAACCCCCCCCCCAAAAAAGAAAAATAAATAAGTAATCAAAAATATTTGAATCATTATCTCAATTAATAATAAAAGCTATGAAGACAGTAAAATAGTATAATATAAAAGAAGTATTGAGAAAATATAAGATATGGTGAGAAAGAAAGAATGTTTTGAGAGGTGACATTTGATCAGAGACCTAAATGGTGAGGTGTCACCTTTGCAAAGGTCTGATGAAAAGGTGGCCCAAGTTGAGGCAAAAGCAAATGCAAATATCCTTGTGCTAACAATATCCTTGTGCTTGCAATGATTCCTTCATCTTGAGACTTAAGCCTTTGTGTAGTATCCTACCATATTGAATATTGCTAACTTGTGTAACCAACAGGCCAATGAAGAAATGATAATGTGTAATTTATGAAGCTGTGTCATAAAAGATATTGAGGCATGTATCTTACTCTCCTTGACCATTCATTCTTAGCAAAGACATTTTTCATATTGCTAGAAACTCAAGAAATCCTATGGGTAGGGCCATATGGTGAGGAATTAAAACCTCCTGAAGAGAGTCAAGAAGAAAGAGAGTCCTCCTGCCAGTCATCATGTGAGTCAACCATCTTGGAAATGAACCCCCTAGCACCAGATGACTGTAGCCCACACTAACACCCTGACAGCAGCTATATGGCAGACATCAAGCCAGACCTTACCAGCTAAGTCACTTCTAAATTCATGAATGACAGAAAACTATTTTTGTTTGTTGTTGTTGTTGTTGTTGTTGTGATTTTTAAGCCCATACATTTGTGGTAATTTGTTAAACAACAATAGCTACCTAATGCTGTAACAAATATCTAACTATGTGGAAGTGGCTCTGAATCCAGGCAGTGGGAAGAGTGTGGAAGAACTTTGAAGAGATGAGAGTGAAAACCTAACATTCCTTGAACAGACTGTAGGGAGAAGCCTGATGGCTTTTGAGGAGGTTGATAATAAAATTTTAAAGGAGAATGAAGGAAAAGGAATTCTTGTTATCAATTGGTAGAAAGTTTACCAACACTATTACCTGCAGTCGTGTGGAAAGGAAAAATGTGGTTAATGAATTGAAAATGATCTGCTAAGGAGTTTTCCCAAAACTTCTTCATGATTACAGCAAAATGAAAGAGGTAAGAGATAACCTAAAAAATTGTTTAAAAAGAGACAAGAGTTGACGGTCCTGAAAATTTCTCCAGATGGCAAAAATACTAAAATTAAGAAATGATTTCCCGGCAAAGATGAAACCCAATGTCCTGCCAGGCAGACATGATCTAAGGATAGAGCCAAGGGGCAGCAGTAAAATCATTGTTAACACCTTTGGAAGAATTAAGATGGCACCTCGGAGAAACTTCAATCAAACAGTAAGACTTCTAAGAAGTTTGAAAGTGTTGCCCCTCCACAGTCTCAAGAAAAGGCTAAGACAGAGAAAGGGTGATCTTAAATAGGGGTGTGGGTGTGGCTTTTATGTAAAAGATTAAATTCCAAATGATTTACAATGGGCCCACAGAGTTTTGTTTTGTTTTTTAATTATTAGATTGGCAGAAACACTGCCAGCTTGGACGGGAAGGAATAGAGATAATATACAATTTTTAAAAAGGCCTCTAGACTCTCAAGATTCTATTGACTAGAAGGCTGAGAAAGCATTGTAGCTGTAAATATAGACTATTTTTCATGGAAGAAGAAGGATAATTGCGAGGATGGAACCAAGAGCCCAGAGAGCAGAGCAGAGGGCCATATAGTTATTCCCAGACAGGAATACAACTGAGTCCTAATGAAGGAACTTCCAATATTGGTTTGTTGGGATTTTAATGATACCTGTAAGCCTCTCATTTTTCCCCCTTTTGAATGAAAGTATATTTAATTGTTTTCCTAGGACTATCCTATGATCATTATGCTGGGTGTACAGGGAGACAGATAACTTATTTCTGTAGTTCACAGATCTTATGATCAAAAGAGATCATATGAGAGGAGCTATATTCAAGGAATTATATCTGAGAAGTATCATTAGTTATGAGGCCTTTATTTAGAGGACAAATTCTGGAATTTGAGCTGGTGGTATAATAAAATGGGGCTTTCAGGGGCTTTCAGTGTATACTGGATGTAGGAAATATGTGAATCACTGTGAGACAGAGGGCACACTGTGCAAGGCAACCTCCAAAATGACCTCTAATTTATTCAAAAAGGGTAGTACCTTCCCACATTGAGTAAAGTTGATTTTGTAGTTGATACGATTTGGATCTGTGTCCCCACCCAAATCTCATGTAAAATTTTCATTCCCAGTGTTTGAGGTGGGACCTGGAGGGAGGTGATTGAATCATGGGGGAGATTTCTCATAAATGGGTTAGCACCATCTCCTTGGTGCTGTTCTCATGATAGAGTTCTCATGAGATCTGGTTGTTTGAAAGTGTGTGGCACCTGCCCCCTGCTCTCTCTTGCTCATGCTCCTCTGCTCTCTCTTGCTCATGCTCCTACCATGTGAGATGCTTTATTCCCCATTTGCCTTCTGTCATGACTGGAAGCTGCCTGAGGCCTCCCCAAAAGCAGAAACCTCTGCTTCCTGTACAGCCTGCAGAACCATGAGCCAATTAAATCTCTTTTCTTTATTAATTACCCTGTCTCAGGTATTTCTTTATAGCAGTGCAAGAACAGACTAATTCAGTAGTCAACAGGATATTGTGGAAATGATATTGCATGAGTACTGAAGCTAGATTATAAAAGCCATTGTAGTTTTTGTCTTGTTCTCTTGGATGACCTGCCCCTGAAGAAGTCAGCTGCCATGACATGAGACTACTCAAGAAGCCTTATGAGGAAGGCAGTGTGGCAAGGAACATAAGCCTTCTATCAACAATCAGGGAGGAACTGAAAGGCCGGCTATCAATAGCTATAGAAGTGTACAACCTTGGAAGTGGATCTTAACAGGCTCAAAAGGCCACTGGCATCTCAGTGAGCATCTCAATTGCAACACCATGAGAGATTCCAAGCCAGAGCCACCCTAACAATCAATCACCCACAAATTTCTGATCAACAGAGACTGTGAGATAATAAATATTTTGTTAAGCCACTATGTTTTAGGGAAGTGGAAATATCAGAGGGACACAGGATATTTATGTTAGCACTAGCTTTTGAAGTTGCTGTTAAATGGAGATGGGAGGGTGGTTTAATGGGTTGCAACAGGCTCTTTTTACCTTTAAAATTAATAGCACAACTTATTTTCTGCCTAAAAAAGTTATATGGCAAATATTTTAAGTGCTTGTAAAAATTAAAGTAAATGCTAATTAATTTTGTTTCAAATTGCTAAAAAATTTGCAACACCTCTTAAAATCATTTACACAGTAAGGAATTACCACATTTTAGTGGGTAATGCTAATTATTTGAACTTGCCTAAGGTCTCTAAGAAAACAAGGAGAGAACATACATGATAATGTGTAAAAATAAATCCTTCAGCAGAAAATGTCAACAAAGGTCTGACAAGAAAAACATAATAAGAATGATTTTCTGATGTGAATCTCTCTGTTTAGAAATTACTTGTCGAAGCTCCTCCTTTGCATTCGCAGGTACATTTTTATATATTTATTATGTGGATAGATTCTTTGTATGCATAATGGGTGCTTGTATTTTTACTGCTGATCCAAATGGCTCATTGCTTTCCTGTCTACCCCTTATAAAATTTTTATGTTGTATTTTATGTAATCCTTAGTACATCATTTTCATGTAGAAGACCCCTCCTCCATTTTTTTTAAGAAAAAAAAGACATTTAGTTTGGGTGATTTCGATTGTATTTCTCAGATTCAGTAAAAATATTTATTCCAATATTATTCCAAGAATAATATTTATTTCATCAAAGTTAAATATTGAATTAACTAGGGGTTACTGGCAAATATCTGAAATATTAGATATTGTGTTTTTTCTAGGGATTTAAGATCAAGCATTCTTCCTTCTTAACAATTGTTGAAGGTAATATCCATAACTCTGCCATGTGGTTACACTTGGAGTTACTCATTCTCTGAATTGTAGCATTGTATATTAAGTAACATTGACATTAAGGAACCATAGAGACAACAAAGGTGTGTGCCCAGTCAAAAGGCAATTGCCTGGTGGTAACAGTTTTCTCACAAGGCCATTCGTCACCAATTTCATAAGGCAGGATGTATTAATCCATTCTCATGCTGCTATAAACTGTGCCCGAGACTGGGTAATTTTTAAAGGAAAAAGGTGAAGTTAGTTGACTCACAGTTCCACATGGCTGGGGAGGCCTCAGGAAACATAATCAATCATAGCAGAAGGAGAAGGAAACACGTCCTTCTTCACATGACAGTAGGAGAGAGAAGTGCCAAGCAAAGGAAGAAAAGCCCCTTATAAAACCATCTGATCTCATGAGAACTCACTATCATGAGAACAGCATGAGGATAACTGCCCCCATGATTCAATTACCTTCCACTGAGTCCCTCCTACAACACATGGGGAACTACAATTCAATATGAGATTTGGGTGGGGACACAGCCAAACCATATCACAGGGCATGAAGGAAAAACTCTTGGAAATCTGGAAACAAGATAAAATTTGTAGTATAAAACCACAGCCTCTTCTATTTTCATTTCCAAAAGAAATCTGTTTCATGTAGAGTTTTTCCCTAAAGCAATGTTAGCTTTATTGATTATTTGATTCTTTACTTCTCTACATTTTATTCCCTACTCATTGTTGTTTACTTCTTTATGTTGTCTTTAACCTCACAAAGTATATCTCTTCATAAACTTAATGAGCATCTCCACACCCTTTCCTAATCAAAACTTTCACACTCACAATCCCTTATGTATGTACACATCATTATCTGTGTATATGTTGAAAGCTATATGGGTGTAAGAATTTTTATATGCTGGTGACTCTGAACAACTGGACTCTTCATGCTTTCTTCTATTTCTATACCTAATCATTACCTTCATATTATATCGTAATCTCCCCTAAATGAGCCCACACATGCAACTTTAATACTTGTGCTTCTGATTAACAGTTTTTTAAGGATGAGAACCTTACAAATTAGCAACTCGCTGCTTCCAGCCCTAGAGATTTCTATTACCACTGGGGAATAACAGAAGTTACTAAAGATGGGTGTGAGAAGCAGGCTTTCTAGCAGCTCTCAAGGCAATTGCCGACATACACAATTGTGCTGGGGTCTGGAGTATGTCCTCTGTGGATAACAGCTATTAGATGAGGGCCTCTTTTCTTTTACTTTCTTTTTTTTCTTTTTGCTAAATGCAGATGCAGAATATATTATATACTTGTATATATACACATATATATTACATAAATATGAGAATTTAAAGAAAAATAATGAACCGATTAGCAATCTAATCACAATTCAGTTTAAAAAATAAAACAAACAGTCTGTTCTTTAAAAACCTCCTTTGTGTCCTATCTCAAGACACCCTGCCTTTTCCTCCAGGGTAACCAATAGCATTAATTTTGTATTTATAATCTCCTTACTTTTTGTAGAGCTTTATTACCTATAAATTGGCAAATGTTCCAAAGGGAAAAGCAGTGCAAAAATGTCATGTTCACCTTAATGGGTTTTCCTTCTCCAGAGTCTTTACCTCTGCCAGTCCTTGCTGCCTCGCTCCACAGTGTGTTAGAACAAAAGATATTTTTTTTTAATCTAACTCTTCCTGTTATTCTTCATGAACCGTTGGCTCAATACAAGGTAGTCTATCAATTCTAGAGGCAGAATTACCTTCAATATTTAACTATTAATATGAAAAGTACAGTATGATATGAAGAAACCTGAGGCCCAGCTGGAAGGCTTCTTGCAGATGTTTAGAGGCTCACTAGGGAGGAAGGGCATTTTAAGCAGAAGGAATCAGTCAAAGCCTTGGAGGCATGCAATAGCATGATATCACTGGGAAACCGCAAAGAGTTCTTTCTGCATCCCTCGTTCGTTAGAACTTTGAGGCTTGCCGATTCCAAGTTGTCATGAAAATTAGAGTAATATCCCTGTTTTTCCAAGCTGAAGAATCAAAATCTACTTTAAAGGAGGCCAAGAACAATGACATGTCAATATGAGTGTCACCTACAGGTTCTCTTTTTAAAAACAACCCTCTTTTGCTCAGGTGGACTTTCAGTGTTGCATGCTCCTCAAATAATTGACATAGGTCCTTCACTCAGCATGTTAACTTCTCACATATGGAAGACTGGCTGTGCTAGCCATATGCCTGACCTCATGTGTCCCAGATCTCAGCCATTTGTTGAGCATCCAGTTTGTGCCCATCATTCCTACCTCAGAGAACTAACCATGGACTTAGCCAAGATGTAAATACATAAAAAGTCAATTCACTTTAATAATGACTCATTCACATCTACTATGTCTGGAAAGACACTAATTTCTGCAATATAAAGATGAATAGGATGTGTATGTATCCTAGGAACTATATACAAGGGTTCTCCTGATATAATAATGAAAACACTAGACACAGTAAAATTATCAGTCAGTGAGGAAAGAATAAACTATGATATAAACATTCAGTAGAATGCTATAAATAAGTAAATATTCACTCTGTTTGAATATATCAACATGGGTACATCACAAAGATGTAATGTTGACTGAAAAAAACTTCATTGCTAACTTTTATGTAAACACAGACCATACATATAGACAAATATTTGTAATAATAATGATAGTGAACATTCACACAGAGCTTAATATGAACCTTCAAAAACACGAATAAATTTTATCCTCACAATAACCATATGAGTTAGACTATTATTTCCATTTTTCAGACAAAGGAACTGAGAAGTTGTTAAGTAATTTGCCCAAAGTCACACGATTAAAAAGTGGCAGCACTGGCCCCAGCATCTATGATCTTCAATGCCATGCTATACTGCCTCATGAAAGCCTGAGACTTTTGATGGACAAGATGTTCACCAACTTCATAATGACAGTTACCTCCAAGGAGGAGGAAGAAAAATGGCATAAATGGAAGGGCTTTTACTCTATGTCTAGCATGTTATTTTTTTTAAAGAAAAAAGAAAACAGACCTCTAGCACATGCAATACAATATTAAAATTTACTTCCTCTCAGGTGTCTTTCATTAATTTTTTCTATTTTTTCTATGTCTAAAATATGCAATGAATTGAAAAAATTTGTAAGAAGAAATGGGCCTTGTGTCAGCTAAGAGAAGTAACCATGAAAATAAAAACTATATATTGTATATTGGTGTAATGTTATCGCTATATTTAACATTTAGAGTGCTTGATTGTTTTCAAAATATTATTACCTCATACATACATAGACCTGAGACATGAATAAGACAAGGGTTTAATAATTTTATGTATAAGCAAAATGAGGTTGAAAGGGGTTAAGTAACCTAGTGCAACTATTAAATGTTGAAAAGCCAGTTTTTTGTGAGGTTTTTTTTGCCTTACCAAAATTATGATGATAACAGCACTCCTCTCATCAAGAAAGGTCCAGAAACACATCAGGCATGAGAAAGTGCCTATAGGAAAGAGATGCAATGGACAACATACTAACTCATCCATTCCTTCTTGTGCCAAAATAGATGCTTCCTTTTCTTTATCAGAAATTATGAATTAAAGCATAGGAAACAACTCCACAATCTTTTCTTTTCCATCTCTCTAACATGACTACAATCACCATAGGAGAATGAGAAGAGGGACAGATGAGGCAATAGTCTTCATGCTTTCTTCTAGACCTGAGCTGTTCAATATGGCAGCAACTAGCCACGTGTGGCACTGAGCACTTGAAATGTGGAGAGCGTGTCTGAGGAATGGAGTTTTAAATTCTTCAATTTACTAATTTAAGTTTAAATGTAAACATTGCACTAGTGTAAAATATATTTTCAATTAAATGAAACTTCATTAATTTCAAGACATATTTCACTTCAACATTTGCTTCCTGTAAGATAGTATTGTTGGATTTTAGTATGCATGTTGGACTTGTACCTCCTTTCTAGTATTACACATAAATGCATTATCAATCAAGTAAGATTTAGGCATATCTAGTTGGTGTCAATGGATTGATTCAGTTGGAATAATTCTTTTCCTATGGTGGATTGTAATATTATAATGTGTTTATTTGAATATCATATGCAAATAGCATAATTTTCAGTGATCCTTACAAACACAATTCATTAAATTCAATGTTAACATGAAACGTTAATGTGTCAACTCCTTCAATTTTATAAAAGTAATATACTTTATAAAATTTCTTTTCCTTCAGCTTAGGGTGCAGTCGAGGATCATGCACTGTATTAGGTTATCATATCTCTTTAGTTTCCATTAATCTGGAGCAGTTGCCAGCTTTGTGTCTCTTTTACAATATTGACATTTTTGAAGATTAAAGCAATGAGCCATTTTATAGTCTCTTTTCTCACTGAATGCCTTTTTAAAATATTTTACCTTGTCTTTATTCAGATTTTGAAGAGTGCTTTGCAAATGGCCTTTAGGATCAGTCAGGGCTAGAATCAAGACATAAATGGCCATACCAATAATGCTAGGGTGTATGGAAGGGGTTTTTGAAACTGAAAGGCCTCCAGTGGTGAAGACAAAGAAGACTGGAGGTTAGACTTGAGGGATAGGCCCTTTGGAAGTAGAGGACGATTGAGAAGCTGTTGCTACAGAAGAAAACTAGCAAAGAAAGGAGCTACCAACTCTGGTAAAGTTGCATATATGGATGGAAAAGGTCTGGGTGTCCTGATCCAAGGCGGATTCATGAGAATTGAACTGAAAATAAAGGAGAATTGAGGAAGGAAATAAAGAAGTGAGAATTGAGAAAAGAAAGAATTGAGGAAGTAAAGAAATTACACAATGCTTATTTAAAGTAGTTAATAATCTTAATAATGAAGCTATATTACAACTTTCTTCAATGCCTGGTTATCATAGGCATTTAGATAAGACAAAATATGGCCTCATTATTAATTTTTTAATGTATTTGAGAAGCTATGAGGAATTTTAGTGAAAGTTAGAAAGTAAGTACCAAAAATCAGGAGGCCTGTCATAGAAGAAGTCATCAAATGAGTGATTCAAAACAAACAGTATTGTTTAAAATAAATCCAACTGCTCTCTTAAGAGATTGGATCTAGTTAAAGGGAAGACCTTGCCCACTCTCCAGATCAGTATGGATTGGGGTGTGGCACATCCTTCTCTAGTGCTAAGAAAGAGATAATCTCTCATGTCAATAAAAATTCAACATCTAAAATGGCACTTGTTGCAAAAGAACCTAGGAAGTTCATGGTGTTACCTTCTCCAGTCCATGCACCTCAGGAAGTCCTTGTTTCTTCAGTAGTACACAACTTTCCCCCATACAGCCCTGTCTTTAGGCCTATGTAGCAGGCTGCACCCCTCGTGGAGAATGTACAATCAGTAAACAGATCCAGAAGCAACTGGAGAACCACCTTCAATAATAATGTATTCAACACCAGGGAGGCCAGCCCTACATCATCCAAGCACCTCTGGCACTGATGCAGCCTTAGGGGAAATCACCAAGGAAAGCTTTCACAGCCCTCTGTATTTAAATACTAAAAGATCAAAATCATATACTAATAGAAGTACCCAGGAGGCTGCCATGTAAGGGTCCCAGCTAGTGAGGATCCAGGTAGGGAAAGACATGGGGAGATGTATGAGGCATATCTTGAGGAGGTGCCAAAAAATAACCTACCACAGGATTCAGAAGCTAAACACAGAAGGTTCTGAAGGAAAACTCTGAGAAAAAAAAAGTAAGTCACTCAGGGAATGGCTGATCAAAAAACTCATAGAAAAACCTGGACCAGAAACAAAAAACATCATATACCTGCCAAGTAAACTTGGGGAGTCACTGGGGCAGACCATTTTGGGTAGAAAGCCTATATGTGGGTTGTCTTCAGCTTGCTGCCTACTATCCACTCTCCACTCCTGGAAAGTCTCATACTCACATGGAAACCAGAAATATTACACTCAGTGGTCAGGAACGTCATATGAATTCCTTATGGGAGGATTCCTTCCTCAATCCAAGGATTCAGCTGATGTTAGAAGCTCATATTCCATGATTTTGGGGGCAGCGGAGGCAGGTTTTGCCCTTTAAGGTCCTTGAATCCATAAAACTATTTTAGATGAGAGAGACACAATCCTGGCCTCTTCTCTAGTCTGCCATTCTCTCTTTAATCACCCATGTTTCAGAGACTGACTCTAGAGATGAGACTGCCAAGCTCCTTGGGGAAAATACCAAAGCAAGTCATGGAGACAGAGACCCAGTGTTCACACTTTCCCTGCTACCCCTCCTGTGGGACAGGAAGGCTAGATGACCTTGACATGATATTGGTCATTTGTTCATAAAATAATCTCAAACCGAATAAGATTGCAAACAAATTTTTCAGCTGCTCACACCCAGCATAATGGACAAAACCTGGCAGAATTCTCAATCCATAGGAGCAGCCCAAAGCTGACAACAAGTTGAGCACTGGTTGGAAATGATCTGAGAGATGAGAGTGGGAGTTTTGATCCAAGAGATTCCAGCCATATACTAGCAATGTCCCAGAGAATAAGAATGTGAGAGAAGATAACTGTTTAGGGAAAGAATGAAGGCCAAGGACCCCTTTATCTCTTCAACTGCAATCAAGCAACATCTGGAGAGTCAGTTATCTGGGAAACCTCAAGAGCTAAATGAATATCTGAGTGAACTAGTTCTAGTGACCAGGGGATGCTTCATTCCACAAAGAGATTAGTTGCTGAAGATCCCAGAGAGCAATACTTTATAGACAATTTGTCAGTGAGTTAGTGTGTCAGTTCAAAGTAGAGCAGCAGCACCAGCCTCAGTGGCACTTGGAAGTGTCCCCTTGAAGTGACCCTGACCTTAGATAATTTGGCTTCTAAGTTCTCAGAGTTGTATTCCAGTATAAATATGGCAGCTTCCTAGATGTTTTAGGGTCACATGGAGAACAGAAGCATCCTGGGAAGCATGAGCCCTGGATCTTTAAGCCTCAGGTGCCAGGGAAGAGCTAGGATAAGTATTTAGCCGCAGTGGAAGACAAAGAATCCCAGAACACTCAAAGCAGAAGATTGAGCAGGGGATGCAGGGTTGGAAGCCACTCACACCAGAGGGAAGAGTCATTATGCCCAGGGGAGGGAATTAGCAAAGACCCTTGTCAGAAGATACCCCAGCACTTACTGAAGAAGGAACAGGCATCTCCAAATAGTAAACTCAGAAAAAGCATGAGGTCCATGTTTCAGTGGCTTTACCTTAGGAAAAAAGAGAACAAGAAAGTGTCTTGTGAAAAGCTCATGTCATTGTCAGTCTCTGCGCAGAGTTCTGGCCCGGGCATGCTTGACTCTAGAGACCAAACTGAACTGAGGGATGGACTTCATATAAGGGAAGAAAGTGAGTACAAGGAAAAACTCTATGCTCAGGTAAGAACTCACAGAGGGGCCTTCCCATGATTACAGGCTTCTGCCTATCCTGAGCAGGGGAAAGTGATCAATACCACAGTCTGGCAGCCATCAAGGAGGTTCTGATACCATAGTTGCTATAGCAGAGACAAGTGGGCAAAGACCAGGACAGATATCCCAGAAAAGTAATAAAATCCAAGGATCACCAACTTTGCCTGAGCCATCTCCTTCCATGCCCTCCAGGGAGCCTATATTTCCAGCCAAGCTCTGCCAGCCAGAGACAAGAATGCTGAGAATCTCAGGCTGCCCTCACAACTACCCTAGGGTCTATCTTTGGGGATGACTCTCTTCTCCTCAGCCAGAAAAATCTTATTCATTCACTCCTAAGAGGGAAATTTCCAAAATAAATTTCAGTTCAGCTACAGAAAATACGTGAGTTCACAGACTAGCACCTCCCTTGTTTCTCATAACCAAGGATGTTCATTCTTTCCAAATAGATTGGTTTCTTCTGTAGGTGAGTGGTGTCTTCTGTCTGTGCTGTGTTTGGGGTCTAGCTTCGGGATATCTAAGAGCTTGTGCTTTGGGAAAGCAAGGGATCAGCTTTAGTTTCTGTTGAGTGCCTGCTTTGGCTTCTAAAAGGTTACCGAGGTCACGGAGGTAGGTTAATGGCAGCAACGTACGTACATCCTGCATTCTTGCTTATTTTATTTACACCTGATCATACATCACATGTTTTAACTATTTTAATTTTTTATAATACTGTCATCTCTTCTCAAAAGAATTATTTTTAAAGTCTATGATAAAAGCATTAAGGGGCTTATGGAAGGGAGAAAATTAAATAAAGACCCAGTCACAAGACCTAGCTAAGCCAGAATTTCTCTTACTCCTCATACAGCTATAGGAAGAAGGGGGAGTTACACAGATAGAATAGGGCTAACAGTTCTTCACTAAGACTCTAGAAAGGGCAGGAGACCAAGTAGCTTTACATATCACAAGTGTGGAAACTGAGAGTTTGGGGATGATTAGGCTTAAGTTCATGACTATGGGGAGAACTCCATGGCCTTACATCTTGTGGTAAGAAATAGCTGGCTCTTTCCAGAGTCCCTTCATTCTTGATGAAGTTGGGAGGTGGACTTCCTCCCCACCTCTTAGTTTTACCTTAAGGAAAATGTGCTGCAGCTCACCTGTCTCTCTCCCTTATATATGCCCTAGAGAAGTGGAGAACACAAAAGCTGCAGTGCTGTGTGTGTGTAGCAGGGACACTCTCACGTAGGCTTCTGTGGGCCTGTTTGCCTCCCAGACCCAAATTAAAGTGGCTCATGATTGATGACCCTGGTCACAGGTTTACTTCCCTTCTCCGTCCATCTCCACACCAGTAATGACACAGACTCTGCATGAGTGGAACATATGTATGAATATGTGTGTGATAAGCTGGGATAGCCAATTGCTGGCCATTAGGAACCCAGGGTGGGAGTGGCGATGAGCAATGTCCCTTTTCTGTTCTTTCTTGCCCAGATCACAGAAGTCCTAATAAAAAGAGCAGAAGAAAGATCCTGGCAAAGACAGGAGGGAAAGGAGAACTCATTGTTTATAGGCTTGGGTGAAAAAAACAAAAAACAAAACAAACAAACAAAAACCATATATCCTCAAATAGGACGTAGATAATTAATTCTTTTGCCACTAGATTAAAACTGGATTCAAAACTAGAACCATTTTCATTGATTCATGGCCAAGGCCCACTCTCTCATCCCATGACAGTGCAGCCCTGAAAGGAATTCGGGACGGGAACATTCTCCTGAAAACAGTGATTTTTATATTTATACTAGTAGCTGGTGGCCAGTAGACACAGAGAACACAGAATAGGGCAGGCATTGGTTGCGGGTGTGTATGTGTTGGGAATATGGAGGATATTGCTGTGATGGACACTGGACCAGTGTGATGGACACTGGACCAGTGAGGACAGAGCCTAGGAATAGGGCAGATGCTGCTTAGAGATGTCTCATGTTAATCTATCTGGGAGGAAACTGTAAAAGACAACGATTTCTCCCCACTGGGTGGGTACCTTGAAGTGGAAAACCTTTCCACAGAGATTCCTCCTGGAGCCTGGCTCGATGACATCATTGCAGAGCACAAAGTTCTCTCAATCATGAAAAGTGAGAATGTTTATTGTGAAGACACACCGTGCTTGGGGAAAGACAGGTCATAGGGCAAGAAGAGGCTGGATATGGAGAAATTGGAAAACAGGCAAAACAGTAAAAAGAGGAAAGAATGGCCCAGATTGTAGGAAAGAATAGAAATGTTATCATTCACCCTTCCTGCCCCTCAGACACATACAAACCCTGATTCAGGTCTTGTCTTCTTGTGTCTTATCAAGTCAATTGTATTAGTTTGCTCTCATGCTGCTATAAAGAACTCCTTGAGACTGAGTCATTTATAAGAAAAGAGGTTTAATTGACTCATATGGCTGGGGAGGACTCAGGTGTATGAGTTTACAATCATGGTGGAAGAGGAAGCAAACACATCCTTCTTCACATGATGGAAAGGATAAAGGCCATGTGAAGTGGGGAGAAAGCCCATTATAAAGCCATCAGATCTCATGAGAACTCACTCACTATCACAAGAACAGCATGAGGGTAGCTGCCCCCATGATTAAATTATCTCCCATCAGGTCCCTTTCACAACAAGTGGGGATTATGGGAACTACAGTTCAAGATGAGATTTGGGTGGGGACACAACCAAACCACATCATTCTGCCCCGGCCCTTCTCAAAGCTCATGTCTTCACAAGTCGAAACACAATCATGCCCTTGCAACAGTCTTCCAAAGTCTTAGCTCATTAACTCAAAAGTCCAACTCCAAAGTCTCATCTGAGACAAGGAAATTCCCTTCCACCTATAAGCCTATAAAATCAAAAGCAAGTTAGTCACTTCCTAGATACAATGGGGGTACAGGCATTAGGTAAATATACCTGTTCCAAATGGGAGACATTGGTCAAAGCAAAGGGGTACAAGCCCCATGCAAGTCCAAAATCGAATAGGGCAATCACTCAACCTTAAAGTTCCAAAATTATCTCCTTTGACTCCATGTTTCACATCCAGGGCACACTGATGGAAGTGGTGGGCTCCCATGGCCTTGGGCAGCTCCATCCCCATGGCCTTGCAGAGTACAGTCACCCTCCCAGCTGTTTTCATGGGCTGGCATTGAGTGTCTGCAGCTTTTCCAGTTGCACAGTGCAAGCCATCAGTGAATCTACCATTCTGGGGTTAGGAGGACAGTGGTCCTCTTCTCACAGCTCCACCAGGCAGTACCCCAGTGGTGACTCTGACCCCACATTTTCCTTTGCACTGCCTTAGCAGGGGTTCTCCATAAGGATTCCACCCCTGCCCCAAACTTCTGCCTGGACATCCACACACTTCCATACATCCTCTGAAATCTAGGTGGAGGTTCCCATACCTCAAATCCTGACTTCTGTGTACTCACAGGCTCAAAAATCCTCTGAAACAAAGGCCAGAGCTACACTGACCCCTTTTAGCCATGGCTGGAGCTGAAGCAGCTGGGATGCAGGGCACCATGTCTCAAGGCTGCATAGAGCAGGCGGGGCCCTGGGCCCGGCCCAAGAAAGCAGTCAACTTGAATTTCTCCTCAGAAAATGGGTTTTTCTTTTCTACTGAATTGTAAGGCTGCAAATTTTTCAAACTGCTACGATCTGCTTCTTTTCAAACATAAGTTCTAATTCCAAACCATATCTTTGTAAATACATAAAACTGAATGCTTTTAACAGCATCCAAGTCATATCTTGAATGCTTTGCTCCTTAGAAATTTCTTCTACCAGATCCCTGCCCTAAATTTTCTCTCTCAAGTTCAAAGTTCCACAGATATTTAGGACAGAGGCAAAATGCTGCCAGTCTCTTTGCCAACTCATGGCAAGAATCACCTTTATTTCTGTTTCCAGCAAGTTCCTCATCTCCACCTGAGACCACCTCAGTCTGGAAAACATTGTCCATATCACTATCAGCATTTTGACCAAAGCTGCTCAAGTCTATAGGAAGTCTCAAACTTTCCAACATCTTCCTGTCTTCTCCTGAGCCCTCCATACTGTTCTAACCTCTGCTGTTACCCAGTTCCAAAGTCACTTCCATATTTTTTGGTATCTTAATGAAGCCCCCCACTACTCTCAGTACCAATTTACTGATTAGTCTGTTCTCACACTGCTGTAAAGAGTTGCCTGAGACTGGGTAATTTATAAAGGAAGGGGGTTTAATTGACTCACAGTTCTGCATGGCAGGGGAGGATTCAGGAAACTTACAATCATGATGGAAGGGGAAGCAAACATGTCCTTCTTCACATGACGGCAGGAAGGAGAAGAGCTGAGCAAAAGGGGAAAATGCCTCTTATAAAACCATCAGATCTTGTGAGAACTCACTCCCTATCATTAGAACAGCATGAGGGTAACCACCCCATGATTAAATTACCTCCCACTGGGTCCCTCCCAGGACACGTGTGGATTATAGGAGCTATAATTCAAGATAAGATATGGGTAGGGACACAGCCAAATCATATCATGACTACAGAGCACACTGGTGCCATCATGGCAGAAGTGTTTCTGGGCTTTTCTTTGAGCATAAAAACAACATCTGCATAGCTGTCTTTAGGCATGGTGGGAAGTAATTAAGTCATTGGGGCGGTTACCTTTATGCTGTTCCCATGATAATGAGTGAGTTCTCACAAGATCTGATGGTTTTATAAAGGGCTTCCCCCTCCCCCACTTTGCTCTGCACTTCTCCTTACTGCTTCCATGTGAAGGAGGATGCGTTTTCTTCCCCTTCCACCATGATTGTAAGTTTCCTGAGGCCTTCTGAGCTCTGCAAAACCATGAATCAGTTGAACTTATTTTCTTTATAAATTACCCACTCTTGGGTATGTCTTTATTAGCAGCATGAGTACAGACTAATACACCTGGACTAATACACCTGGGCTCTGTCTTGGTCCCCCCCAACACTCTATAACAGTATGCCTTTCAATGTTTTAAGCCAAGTGGGTGTGACCACCAACATATAAAACCCAGAATAGCCTACCTTTAAGAGTCAGTCAGCTGTTGTGCAAGTGGAACACTTGGAGTCAAATCTTCAACCACCCTAGGGTAGCTTTCCTGAGCCTTGAGGACCAGCTCACAATGAGTCCTGGGCTTCTGTTGTCTCTGGCTGCCTTTCTATAACTAATAAATCCACTTCATTAACTTGTTGTGTATGGTGGTGTTCTGCCTCATTGGCCTCAGATAAGTTAGTAACCAGTTCACAGTGAACCTGTTTTGCAGTTGTAGTGAGAGTAGATACTAAAGCCACTTGTGAGCCACCACTGGTCTCTCCAAAGTGGTGGAGAAAGGAAGCAGTATAGTTCATCCTGGCTCCATTCCAGTCTCTGGACCCTACTCTATATCTCATATCATGCACCTCCAGAAGCAAACTTTTATTCCTAAAGAGACCAATCAAAGCCTATAGCCATGAAAGTTTTGTTTCTGCTCTTAATAACATTTAATAATATTGCACATCCATCATTTTATTTGATTCTTCCAACTTGAAGTTCAGAGAAGCTGAGTTATCAAAGAGATGGAAAATCCAGGACTACAGAATTCAGAACACAAGACTCTCAAGCCAGTGTTCTTTATCATAAGTCCATAGACAAAGGAAATCTCAACAAGAGACGTGCTGGCTTAAGAAACCTGAGGGACTGGCCTTAGACTACACAGTAATCACTCCTGGCTTTCAGATATTCTACGATCTTGAGAAACATGTGGGATGAGGCAATTAGACAGGATGTAAACACACAGGGAGTCTAGAAAGCAACTTATCCAAGATGAGATGCAGTCACAATTCGGGTGGGATCCCACACCCTCACTCTGCCTCTAGCACTGTTTCACTTTCCCTGACTCATGACTATACGAGAAAGCAGGAGAGCCCAAAAAGCCGGAGAGCAAATTATCTTGAGTCTAGATAATTGCCAAGTATCTTGTATACACACCAATGTCGCACAACTTCAGAGGTTGTCATTCATTCACATTTATAGATAATGCCCCAGGGATGAATTGGCCTAAAATAGAACAAAAATGAGGCTCCCTGGAGTCAAACAACTTCAAGTCCTAAACTCCAAGCCTAATATTAGGACAATTAAGATGTATGAATGGGCTGGTACCTTGGAGATGGAGTTGATATAAGGTCCTCAAAGTCCAACTGCCAGGACAAGAAATTTCTCTCTTGAGTAGGGTCTTGTCTACTGCAACTCCTAGAGGATATCTCAATGTTGGGAGTTTCTATTAAGAACTGAAATAGATTTTGCAGGCTCAGGAAAAAGGTCCAGGAGATCGTACCTCTATTGGCAATCCAATATGATAATTAAAAGGCCTATTTGGTCATTAAAATTTTGAATTAATTATAATAAAATAAAACAAAAATTCATATCCTCAAACTACCCACATTTTAATTGTGCAATAGCCACATGTGCCTAGCGATGGCCTTGGACAGTGCAAATGTAGATGTTCATCCTCACAGAAAATACTACAGGACAAAGAACTCCTGTTAGTCCTTGAATCCAGAATCTATATTAGCCTCTTATTTTCTTGTGATTATAGGATATTTGTGGGTATCATTAGATAGGTCAAGCAGATGTCTGCCAGTGGGAGAGACCTGAAATGGAAAGAACTGAGTGGTCAATGCCTGAGAATTTGGAACAGAAGAGGAGGGCCTGCTGTAAATGAGCTCTAACAACAGTGTTTGTGAGGAAGTGGTGACAAGTTCCATTAGTGACAGGGTCCCATGTGGAAGCAACTTCTCTAGCAGGTCTTCTGTCCTGTGTTGTCACTAGAGAATAAGTCCAATTGGGTGAATAGAATCTTTTATGTAATGAGCACAAAAATGAGTTCATTTGAGGGCAATATTGTGTAGATTGTCAAAATGTTTTCTTATTCACATAGGGTATATTGAGAACACTGATCACCTGTTCTCTGTGTCAAGAAGAAGAGAATTTAGCCACATGAACTGTATATGCAGTCCATAAATTAAAAGCACTTGACATTTTCTATAACACATCTCAATGATATGAATCATCCACTGTCCAGTAAATGGGTTATGCTGAACACTTACATTCATTAGCTAAACTGTCACAAAGACAGCGTGTTGGAATTGCTACTTCTATTCCTAAATTCTGAGCATTGGACACTTGAGAAACAGGCAGACTTTGCTCACATAGCCCATAACAGATCTCTTCATGGGAGCTGCCATCAGCATTCTTTCTTCTCTCTTTCGGTGCTTCTCAGTGAGTGCTGTGGAGCTAGAGAAAGCTGTCAGATCCCCTGCAAGATTAAATGAACAGCTCAAAAGAACAGAAAGGCAAAAAAAATCTGCTCTTGCAGAGGCACACATGCTTTGGCTTGCAATTGTCAGGAAAAGAGGAACCTCCAATGCCGTAAGTAAAAATGGGTACCTTCTTCAGCCATTTAATGATAAGATTTTCTAGGAAAGTACAATTTTCTCAAGTCACTCAAGCCATTTTCCGTTCATTCTCCTGGATGTGGTGTCTATTCAATCTTAAATTTCTCCAAGATCCATAGTTTGAAACCCTTCATCTCTCACCTGTTTTGCCCTATCTCTTTCGTGATTTTCTTCATTGACTCTGTCATAAATCCTGTGAAGTCATGCACTACATCTGGATACAGTTTTCTCCAGCAGGCATTTATTGTTTCAGGCTTGATGGCTTTCATGGTTTTTCTATAACAATGATGGCATCTTTAATCATGTAATCCTTCCAGACTTTCATGATTTTTTTTCTATCAGGGCTCTTTTCCATAGCATTGACAATACTTTCCATAGATACCCTGTGTAATGAGCCTTAAAAATCCACGACCCCTGATCTAGAGGCTAAACTTGAGATATTGTCTTTGGGGGTAAATAGAGCACTTCAACACCTTTAGTCTTGAACGCATGGTGTTCTGGATGGCAAGGGGCATCATTCAATATCAGAAGAACTTTAAAAAATAGACCCTTTCTGGCAAGGTGCTTCCTGATATTAGGGACAAAGCATCAACACAACCAGTCCAGAAAAAGTATTCTCATTGTTCAGCCTTCTTGTTGTACAATCAAAGACTGGCATCTGATGTTCACCTTTCCCTTCAAAACTCAGGAGTTAGCCACTTTGTAAATAGGGCACTTCTGATAATAAAGCCAACTGTATTTACACCAAAGAGTATAGTTAGCCTAACCCTTCCTGCCTTAAATCCTGATGCTTGATTTTTTTTCTTAATAATAAATGTATTTTGTGGCACTTTTTTTTTTTCAAAATAGAACACTCCCGTCTGTGTTAAAAACCTGTTTGGGCAGATATCCTTTCTCCTTAATGATTTTCCTAATGGTGTCTAAAACTTTGTCTGTAGCCTCTTGGTTGGCAGAAGCTTCTTTTCTTGTTATCTTGACATTGCTTAAGACAAACCTTTTTCTAAAATTATCAAACTATCCTTTGCTGGCATTAAATTATCTAGCTTTAGATTCTTCTCCTTCCTTTTGCTTTAAGTTGTCATATAATGACTTTGCTTTTTTCACATCATATTAGAGTCTATATATATGCCTTTCTTATAGGATTCCTGTACCCACATAAAAGCTGCATTTTCGCTATGAGATAAAATGATATTTCACAAAAGGTACAAAATTTTCCTGTATGGTGGTATGGATCCAATGGCAACTTCACGAATTTCCTTTTCTGTTTTTACAGTGGCCGATATGCTGGTTGCATTTATCTTGAAATAGTGAGCAATCACAGCTACAGATCTCGATCTGTAGTGCGTATCAAGTAATTCAACTTTTTTCTTGCAATGTCATGACTTTTCTCTGCTACTTGGGAGCACTTTCAGCAACACTAGTGGCACTCCATATGGGTGCTATGGTGTTATTTAAGGTTTACAGTATTACACTAAATACAGTGAAAAATATGTGAGAACCACGAGAATCACTTTTTATTGCAATAAGCAATTTACTGGAGAGACAAACTGCTCATGCGGAGATCATTAGCATTATAGGGTATTTTAAGTACATATTGTAACACTTGAGTTCTCCACAATAGCATCAGGAGATGGCTACAAAATTATTACAGTAGTACAGTATGTACTACAGTTAATTTTATGCAGTTATAATTCAGTACTGCCTCTTTATCTTTGTTTACATGTCTCTTGACTAAATGGCACCATGTAAAGTCTGTGTGTGGGTAACTCTTGATAAAATGCAACTTTTTAAAATAGATTTGTGTGTATTTTATGATAGTAAAAGATAAAATAGAAAAATGCCTACATATATTTTATGTACTCATGATATACCTACCTTCTTAATTTTTCGATATTTCTAGGCTACACAATTCATTTGTAAGTTTTTTCAAATTGTTGCAAATCTCCAAAAAATGTTCCAATGTATTTACTGAAAAAAAATCCACATATAAGTGGACTTGCATAATTCAAATCCATGTTATTGAAGGGTCAACTATGTGTACTTATATATATACACACACATATGAAAAGAGAGAGAGAGAGAGTACTTGCTGTTTCCATAGTGTAAATATTCTCTCATTTTATGTTTTTAGGCTGCGACTTCACTGTGAGTAGAATTGAGAAGAGATGGCACAATCAGCTCTTTTTAGCCAGTGTGAGCTGGTTCTAGCGCACTGCTGAAGACTTGTATCTTTCTCTCATATCTACATCCCATTCAGGAGTAAATTCAATTGGCTCTATCTTCAAACTATATCCAGAATCCTGCCACTTTTCAGCCCCTCTGCTACTACCATTCATGTTTAAGTCACTGTCTTCTCTCATCAGAGTTTTAGAATAACATCCTAACTGATCTTTGACCTTACAGTCTATTCTGAGGCAAAGGGATCATTTTAAAACATAAATCATGTCACTCCTCCTCTCAGAACCCTCCATTAGCTTCTGTCTCATCAGCATATGTGAAAACCATCAAATAGTACTCTATTTCTACTATATTTTTCTTATCATATTTTGACATAGCAATTTACTAATTTACCACCTGTTATCTGCTTTCACTTTCAGGAATGTAAGCTTCATGAGGCCACAGATTTTTGTCCTTTGTGTCTGAATCCCCAGGTCCCAGAAAAGTAAATAGACATAGAGTAAGCATTTAACAAATAACTATTAAATGAATGACTATATTAATAGGTGAATCCTACTTCTTGACTGCTTTGACCTGGGTCCTCATTTGCATCCTCCTGATTCCTGAATCTTACCACTCCCAACCATAGTGTGTCCTGCCTCCATCCTAATCTGGATCACTGTCCTTCACTGCTTCAGACCTCATGCTTCTCACCCCTATTTATCACCCACTTCCCGTTCTGCCAGTTTTGAGCTACTTCACTGCCAGCCACAAGTTGGCATAACACATGGAATAGTCCTTTTAGGCTGCCTCCCAGCTTCTTCATATTTTTAGAAACATGCCCAAAATGAATGCTCATATAACCCATTTGCTCACATATATCTGACACTACTAGCATCACTAAAAACGAATAATTTAGATGAATGATTACACTTCTCATATATTAAGCAATGTATAATCTAAGTAAAAGCTAAGTACCTATCATCACCTGGTACAAGAACATAAAGGGCAATTAGTGGGCGAGTAAATTATCAGAGTGATGATAACTGATATTTATTGAGCTCTTACTGTATATTGGACACATTGACTGTGTTATCTCTTTTTGCATCTTTCCATTTCCACTTTGTCAACTTAGAGCAAGAATATAGCCTTCTAATCAGAATCTTCATTTTCACCTTGTTTTTTCAATATTATTTTTCATGCTATAGTCACTCTGACTTTTAAAAAAATCTGAAGACATGCTAGAGCCCTCTCATAATACTCAACGCAATACAAACTTTTTATCAGTATCCATTGATAATATTCAGCATCACTAGGTGCTTACTGTTTTCAAAGCTTGTTTGAATATTTCAATAATCCTGTTTAGTGCCTTCAACAATCCCATGAGGTAGGAAAAGCAGACATAAAGAGGTTAAATGATTTGCTCAGTGTCATGAATTTAATAAACGGCAGAGCTGAGGTTTGAATCCAGTCACAACCACTCTGCCATTCTGTCCCCTGAATGAGTGAGCTGGCCAAAGATACCACCTCAATTCTGTCTCCTACTGTGCCCTCCACCTGCTGAGCTAGAGTTCACTACACTGCAGACATACACAATCTTTCTGCTCCTGGAACATACACAACTTAATGTTCTTCCTCAGCAAGGCTTTCCTGAACCACCCAGTTACATTCACTCTCTCACAGCATTCAATTCTTTTCCTTCACAAGGTTGGTCACAATTTACAGATTTACTTGTTTGCTTACGTAGTCATTCTCTTTCTCCACCACCATCATACCATGTTTCTTCAAAACAGCCTACATCCAGAACTTTCTGGTTCTTAATAAACATGTGTTGAATCCATTTGTGAATTTAGCATCGTTTAATATTCACTACAAACCCTGAGGGAGGACTTCTTTCAATTGACAGAGATAGTAAATAACTCGCCCAAGGTCAAAGAGCTTGTAAGTGGGGAGGCCTGGATTGCAACCCCAACCTTTCTGGTTCCAGAACATCGGCAAGCTGCGCTCTTCCCAAGGTGCTCCGGATTTGAGGACTCTAAACAGGGAGAGGACTAAAGCAGCTGGCAGATGGGCTTAATAATCTCCTCTATAATTATCTGCAAATTTGTAAACCTTGAAGTGAAAAATAAATCCTCCCTACTCAAGCTTCTTTTTGGAGTAAAGACTGAATGACCGAATGGAGCCTCATCTTGGGGACCGCACTGAGCAAATCACAGTGCAAGGAGGCAGCTAATTGCTCAACCTGATTGCAACTGCTAATCACAGTCATAGGGAAAAAAGTGTCAGGAATTAATTAGGCAAGGACCTTCTGAACAGCAGCAGGAAGCCTCCAAGTGACCTTTATTTACAGTCAGTTAAACAGAAGTGTGACTAAAAATGCCAGGGAGCAAATCAGATTATTAATATTGATTGCTTAAAGAAAATGAATAATTTAGAAGCCCAGTCAGAATAAATATCCAGTGACAGAGATGAAAGAGCACAGCATCCCACATTTCTAACATTCATCCGTCATGCAGCAGTGTCCCCTGCTTGGAAATTGAGAATTCTCACCCTCACAAAGCACAATTAGTTTCATGACCCAGCATGATTGCCACCAGGAACTGTTCTCATTCAGCCAAGCATGGGGGAAATCCAGAGTGCTGAACTCAAGCTTTTGTCAACACTTTGCATGGTAAACTAATTACAAGTTCATGGAAGGTTTCTTTTCAATTTTTATTAATAAAACATCAACCAAAGGAAGTTGCATTGCATTTTCTGTACTAACTGAGCAAGGCTCAAGGGTTTCCATTTTTGATGTCAATATATCTCTTGTGGTGCATATAATACAGAAGTTTTCAAAAAAGGGCAGAGGTCCCAGATTGTTTATAACTCAAGATTTTCAGAGGTTATCTCCAATTTTCAATACAAGTTGCCATTCAAATACTGGAGTCAATCTGACACCACACTTCACCAACAACACACCTCTATCCTAACCGGTGATAAGGCAGATATACGGCACTTATTTATAGCAAGATCTTGAATAGGTGCTTTTGAGTTATATGGTTTTCTTTAAGCAGAGATTTTGACATTTTGAGCCATGTTGAAAGTTTAAATTATGCTTAAAGTTGTACTCTCCTCTACCTAGAAGCACTAATTAAATTTCTTAGTGGAGAGTTATTGCTATAATTATATTTTTGGGCAGTAGATATTAATAGTTTTGCTGAAGTGGGAACATTTCAGAACTACCACCGTGGTGGAAAATTCAGGCATGTTTATTTTGGATAAGACTCAGAGAAATTAAGCTCTGTTACCATCAGATTAATGTAGCAAATTAACTAGCCGTGTTCAAGGCAGTCACAATATCTATATGACAGTAAACATAATTTGTAAACCAATCAATAAAGCAAGGCAAATCACTCGTTTTCTCTCGGCATTAGTATTCATTTATGCCTATATTAATTTATGTCACTCATATTATTTATTGAGTATAAGTATTAGCATTATCTCATACACATATAAGAGAAATAGATACTGAGGTGAAACATTTTCCATTTCTACACAGTGAAGAGAACGGAATTGTCCCCCCTTTTAAACACAGTTGTTTAAAGTGCATTCCTTTAATACCGTACATTGCAGTGGAATATCAAAATGTGTATCTGGATAAACTCCCCAGATGTTGTTCCATTTCTTTACAGTTGGGAAGAAACCAAATGTAAGCCTCAGCCATGGTTGAGATTCACTTCAAATGTGAATTTTTGACATGTATTGGTCTCGTTCTATTGCCTATCAAACTTTAGTAAATACAGCCCAGCTCACTGGTCTGACCAACCCTAAGTAAGATCCATGACCGACACAGTTAAGTTCTTCTGGTCCAAAAAGATAGGCACTAATGGTAGGAAATCTGCACCAAGCATGACTGCAGTCTTCCTATTTGACTGATTATTGATTTAAACATTGAGGGAATATCTTTCAAACATGAACGAATTATCACTTCTCTGGTACAGGCAAAAGTTCACAATAACTTTAATCCTATTCTAAAATAAAAGAAAAAAGAAAAACACTGATTGATTATTTCCCAATAACAGGAATCACTGCTCATTTTGACCTATTTGAAGGACCAATCAAAGGTCATCTGGCTATGCAGCTATCTGGTTATATAGACTTTTCTCTATGAGAAATTAAATAAATATACCCCTCCTGGAAATAAAGGTCATGTAAAAATGAGATTCCTCAGTCCTCTGTGGTCAAATATCAGTATGCCAACACGGCAGACTGATCATTTTCAGATAGAAGAATTCTCCTTCACTTGGAATGTCGCAGGGAAGTAGACCAGTCAGAGTTTTGTGTTTGTCCCACAATTTGCAAAATATATCCTCATTATTTATAGACTATGTCAGTGGTCCCCAAGCATTTTGGCATGAGAGAATGGTTTCGTAGAAGACATTTTTTCCACGGAAGGCAGAGGGAGGTGGGAGTGTGAGGTGGGGGCTGGGGGTTGGATACTTTAGAGATGAAACAGTTTCACCTCAGATCCTCAGATCATCAAGCATTAGTTTAGATTCTCACAAGGAGCAGGCAACTCTTGCGTGCACAGCTCACGATAGGTTTGGTACTCCTAGGAGAATCTAATGCCACTGATGATCTGACAGGAGGCATTGCTCAGGCAGTAATGCTCACCCGCTGCTTACCTACTGCTGTGCGGCCCGGTTCCTACCAGCCCACTAGGAGTGGGGGACCCCTGGGCTATGTTATACTATTTCTAATATCTCTTCCTGGATGTTAGCCTGTTGTTTTTCAAAATATGCAAAACTGATGCTCAAAGGAAATGCAACAACAACAAAGTACAGAGAGCTATAATTAAGTGCCAGCATAAAGCCTTAATCACATTTAGTGTTAAAGTAATACAGTTTTTATTGAGGTATACTAAATGATTCAAGTAGAGCTGGCAGGTGGGTTACAACAAGTCATTAGATTGTGAGAGGATTTTATGGGTTCTTGTTTACATCTAGATACTAGCACACTGACTCTGGCAACCATTCTTTCCCAAAGCAATTTTTATTTTCAAAAAAAAAAAAAAAAAAAAAAAAAAAAAAAAAAAAAAAAAAAAAAAAACAACAATCCAGCAGAATTATGGTCCTGCATTTAGATCCCAGAAACCTACCTAAAAGGGACTAGACCATGGCTAGAAAACTCAGCTCACCTTTTCTGATTCTTTTCCTATTTTGGGGAAACTAAATGAATCAGGTTCTTTAGAAAAGCAATAACGTGAAAATGTGCGTCTTTTAATACATGACAGCTATTGTTAAATACACGACTGTATGGCATTCTTAGATGTCTCCTTTTGCTTCTAGTGGGTGGTGATTTTCACATTCATTGTATGTCATTTGTAGTAGGGATGCCTGGCTTCACATGCAGATGTGCCCTATTTCTTCCCATTATGGGACTCAAGTAATATGATTGCAATAATTCCTGGTTTCAGATTATAAAAAGCAGCATCTTCAGAATTTGTAAATGTGATGTTTTTATTTTATTCCTTTGTTTTTTTTTTTTTTTTTGAGACGGAGTCTCGCTGTGTTGCCCAGGCTGGAGTGCAGTGGTGTGATCTCGGCTCACTGCCAGCTCCGCCTCCCGGGTTCCCGCCATTCTCCCGCCTCAGCCTCCGAGTGGCTGGGACTGCAGGCGCCCGCCACCTCGCCCGGCTAGTTTTTTGTATTTTTAGTAGAGACGGGTTTCACCGTGTTAGCCAGGAGGGTCTCGATCTCCTGACCTCGTGATCCACCCGCCTCGGCCTCCCAAAGTGCTGGGATTACAGGCGTGAGCCACCGCGCCCGGCCTATTCCTTTGTTTATACACAGATTAAAACATGATCCCTCATGGCTGCAGCTTATAATTGAATTGAGTGTTCTGAGGCTGCCACAGAGCAATGGAGCAATGCTTGAGTGACTTAGGAACACAGTCAACAGTCAGCACCTGAGGAATAAATTTTCCCCTTGATCTTTCACCATGGTCTTGAATCTTTTGATAATGTTGAGAAGACACAATAAAAATGGTATTTTTTTAATGAGCAAAGACATGTAGCTGACACTACACTGCCTGCTGCAGAAAAGAAGGATTTTCAATATTATTTGAAAATTGAGGGTGGGGGGACCTTTTACATATAATTAATTTCATCTTAATTTGCTTAGCTCTCTGTTAAAGATCATCAGGTTGGAAATGCAAGATGTTTCTTTGTCTTTTTTATCCTCTTAAAGTCTCAGCATAATTTAGAACCAGGGAAAAGTGATTCTTTAGCACTTTGCATGCAAGTCACAATTTCTTTATTGGGTTCCAAAAGATCCCTGGTCTCCAAGCTCCAGTGCTCAGCTGCCACTGCATATGGTGCTGCTGCAAACTGAAACTTGCAGAAATAATCATTCCCAGTGTTTGTAAGAGGCTATGTTTAAAGCAGTCCTTGACACATCTCATTTCTTTAGGGAATTTGCATTTGTACTGCAAAACAGCAGAGCCAATAAAAGTCTAACATTTTTTTCTCTGTTCAGTATTGAATATTAGGAACAACCCTTACTATCATTGTTAATAATCAGAACTTTTCAGCCTGCAGCTTTGTATGTACTTTCATTTCTAGAATGAAAACACAAATCTAAATTAACACAGTATAGTAAATATGAAATATGGACACTTTTCCATGTATGTGATTTTAAAATGTGTTTTGTATTTACACTCAAAATTTACCACTTATTGAAAATCATTAGAGGCTTTATTGACCTTTTTCCTTCTGTGATCTTGCTATTGATTATTTCCTTAACCATCTTTTAAATAAAAAGTCAAAAGTAGAAAAATGATGCTTTTAATTGCTTTAATAACACATATAGAATACATAATACTTACTGTAATTCAAGGGATATATGAGATACCTTCACACAGGTAGAGATGGCTCCAAGCTTAGATTTCTATGACTTTCTACTTGCTCTATTACATATAAATAAGACTGTAAAAATATAGCTGCCAACCAATATTTTCCAAAGCTAACACAGAGAAAGAACTACTTGAACACAGCCAAAGTCTCCAAAAATTTTCAAGTTAGGTTTCTATGAGAGAATATTATATTTCAAGATCAAAAGCTTTGTTGTCAGCATCCTTACAATGTAAAATTAAAAATATATGTATTTGGAGGCAAGGTGTGGTGGCTCACGCCTGTAATCCCAACATTTTGGGAGGCTGAGGTAGGCGGATCACAAAGTCAAGAGATTGAGACCATCCTGGCCAACATGGTGAAACCCTATCTCTACCGAAAATTCAAAAATTAGCTGGGCATGGTGGCACATGCCTGTTGTCCCAGCTACTCAGGAGGTTGAGTGTATACATACACACACACACACACATATATATATGAAAGATAGTCTGGGCAGAGTTAGTTGACAGCCTGAAGATCAAATTATCATATTATCATTTAGGGTTTCCTACCGTTTTCTTCCAAAAAAATTCTTCATAAATAAGGATACTAAGGCTGTTTTCTCAGAAGGCCCATATGTTTTGTTGTTTTTTTCTTTAAGAAAAAAAAAACTTATTTTCCCATTCTGGATTTCTTGATTGTAAAACAGAAATAGAAAATGTTACTAAATTTTTAAAAAGTTCTCAATATGGTTTTAATTCAATAATCACTGGATTGAATTTCAAAAAAATTAAATATTTTGTTTCTATGATAGAAGGAGAAAAGAGAACATCAATAGCATTTGAATATTTTAATGGCCTTGTAAATAATACTTACGTTTAAATTTGAAGGCAAAATATAGAGAATTTCAGGTAGAATGGAATTCAGTAGTAATGGCCTCCTTGGCTATGTTTTAATCAGTGTGGAAGATCTCCTACGCTTTGTGGCTTTGCTGAGTTCAGATGATGTTAGTGGATTCTGAAGCAGGACATTAGGTATATGTTTCTTTGATGTTTTTCTTAAGAAAGTTGGAAGTGCATCCCATAGGAAGAATAAGTTTCTCCTTGCCTTCTTAATAGCCACTAGAGACACAGGAAGTGACCAGAATATCTACACTTCATTATTATATAACCATTCAGTTTCTGAGTAATTCAATGACCTAATTTTCTTCTTAATAGAAAGATTAAGTGTCCTTCATATAAAATAAATTTTTAAAAAATACCTTGTCATGAACTGCTTAGAGGTGAAGAAAGCTATCCATGACTTGATCCATTTGGCTCTTTACAGTAAAAGTTTCACTGATCAGGTACTCAGCTACAAAGCTGACCCTAGAAATTCACGTGGGCAATGTTTGCCATGTCACAATTCATTTTTCATCCATGGTTGAATTTCAACAAATTCATCTTCCTTTATCAAGCCCATTGAACGTCAAAATGATTTCAGTTACAATGCTTACTAGATTTGGCTGTGTTGATAAGCTTTATAAAATAAATCTTTTAATCTTTCATTCAATTAGCTTACATTTTCGTGAACGGTGTGAAACCACCCCCCCTAAAAAAAGCTTGTTTAGAATACCAGGTATGGCAAATTGGCACTACTTGGAGTTTTTATGCAGGCTTAATCATCCTGGATGAAGATTATGGCTCAAAATGCCTATAGTTCCCACAAAAATAATTTACAGATTGGAGAAGTATTTACCATTAGTTACGACATCTAAGAAAAATCCTCTATCTGATAACATGTTTAGCCTCAATTGAGGTTGTGACATAACTGTGTCTAAAACTTTACAAATGTCTTAACTTGAGAGGGAAAATATGTTTTAATAGCTAGCTAATTAATTGATTGCTGATTGTGACAGCATAAGAAATAACAGAGAACTGGGTATTAGTCCTACAGATAACAGAGGGGAAGCCTGTGATCTATAGACTGTGAGGTGATGGTACCCATTAGACTTGACTGATGACTTGTGAGAAACAAGAGACCAGAAACCCAGAGTTAGATTTGCCAGGCTTTAGAGTTGGGTAGCTGAAAGGAAAATAATTATGTGATTAGAAATACAGGAACTAGAGGAATCTGGGGATATTATAATCAATTCAGCTTGGAATCTTTTAGTTTACCTAAACTCCCATGTAAGAATATCTAGATGAGAGATGGTAAGAGTTAATGGCTTCAAGATGTTGAAGCTGGAGAGAGAGATGGAGTAGTTATCTACATTTATGTCTATATCTAGTGATTAAAAATAACAAGCAGAGTTTTAAAAAATTACCCAGGATCCTGCTACCCAGAACTAATCGAATAATATAACACATGCCCCAATCTTTTACCACACAAAATACATACAGGAATGTGTTCTTTCAGCCACTTCCTCACATAGCATAACTATTTTATTTTGAAAACTGGTAAGAGGGAAGCTGAGATGTTTCAGCATCACCATTGTTCCGAAGCACTAGAGTTAATTCGTCACCTTATAATTGCCACCAAATTGCAGTAATAGTAACTAGGAGGAAAAAGAATAGACTAGGAGAATACTCTTGGAAATTTAAATATATTAAGTGCTAGTAAATAGTTTTTTTAATATCACATCTTGATTCAAAGAGAATTTGAAGGAAAAAATGTAATTCAAAAACATCTCTGTATTTCCTAGGTTAATACATCATATCAAAATTGTTTTCTTTATTCCCTTCTTTATCCCCACTCTCTTCATACTTGCTTCTCTTCGGTTTTGGACATGATTTCAGCCAAGTTAAAATAAATGCTGATTATGATGATCGCATAATTGGTTAGCAAATCAAATGTCTTTTTTTACATTAAGAAAAAGAGAGTTTGCTCTAAGTTGGTACACATCACAATTGTATAATATAGTACCATTTGGACCTGCGATAACAGTTTTAGGCATTACAGCCTCAAATTGCTACGTTTCACAGGCTCCAAACAGAATTGTCATTCCCCGTAATGCCTTAGTGTAAGCACACAAGAAGCGAGAAAAAAAAAATCATTCGAGGAAAATTACATGCAAATAGAAGGTATGAAAAAATTGCCTTGATATATGCTCCAATTATGTAGTCTAGAAGTACAAAGAACAGTGGGTGTGTGCCTCTCAAATCTCCAGTGAGAAAAACATTCGGAAGTTTACAAAACTCAATTGTTTTTCCAAAATATCTCATTAAGAAAATCAATTAACTAGGCATAATCGGCCCTGTGGAAAAATTACTTCATTTCATTGGAAGGGGAAGAGACAATGTGAATAAACCCATTTTTTTCTTATTGCTTTACCCTTCCACATAACTATGAGAGAGAGAGAAAAAAAAAAAGGAGAAAGAGCGGCAGAAAGAGGAAAAATGAATAGATGTCGGAAAGATGCACAGAGGTGTCCTCACCTGGTTAAATCTCAGCTACCAGTTTTAAAATGCAAACCTCCTTGTAAAATTCCAATCTTTTATGTATAGGTCGGGGTAGATTTTTACTCTTTGGAGTTACCACCAGTTTTAGGATCCTGGTCTCCCAAACTAGGTTCTAATTAGGAATTGACCTCTCCACATTATTCTTAGTTTATAGATCTGGAAAACATGAAAACTTCTTTTTTTCAGTTTTAATTTTTATGCTAATGGTGGCTGAAAAGATAAGTAGCAACAACACGTACCACAACAAACACAAATTACAGCATTTCCAGACATTTCCAAACTTTGTCCTCATATTTATCTCAGATACTCAGAGACTCTTGTTGATATCTTTGGCTCCAAAGCATTAATTTAAGGAACTTTGCTTTCTTTCAGTCTCTGAACCTTCTCTAGATAATAAAGAGTACCTTGTTGCTTCAAATCCAGTTGGTTCCGCAGAAATCCAGTTGATTCAACAGAATGGCCACACCCATTGTGTGAGAATAGGTGTGCATCCACAGAACCTTTATGTAAACCTGATTTGATAAGGATGATTTGCATTTCTGGCAATTACAAAACTCTAACTTTTAGCTCTTAAGTGCCTCTACTCTACAGCCTCAATGTCATAGTAGGTCATTTGTCACCATGAAAGCTCTTACCCAGCTAAAACAGAAACTACAAACTAGATACTGGTTGGACTTCAATCCCAGCATCACCAGATGCTGCATGAGTGAGCTATTTAATCTCCCTGTGCCTTAATGTATCACCATAAAATAGGAATAATAATATTTCCCACCTCATAAGGATGCTGTGAGAATTCTCATAAGGATGCTGTGAGAATTCAGTAAGTTAATACATTTAAAAGGCCCACAACCATGCCTTTCACATTGTAAGCATTGTATAATTATTATCATTGCCAACATTTACCTTGGAACAAAGTTTTGCCTGCACTGATGTTATGGGATGAATTGTGTGTCCTCCTAAAATTTACAGGAAGTTCTAACTTTCAGTACCTCAGAACATTATTGTAGTTGGAGATAGGGTCTTTAAAGAATTAATTAAGTTAAAATGGGGTCATTAGAGTATGCTCTAATCCCAAATGCCTGGTGTTTTTAAAAGAGGAGATCAGGGAAAAGACACAGAAGGAAACCCATGTGAAAACACAGAGAGAAGATATCTGCACACCAGGGAGAGAGGCCTCAGAAGAAACCAACCCAGCTGACACCTTGATCTCGAACTTCCAGAGTCCAGAATTGTGAGAATGTAAATATCTGTTGTTTAAGCTGGCGGTCCCCAACCCTGGGCCGTGGACCTGAACCAGTCCCCATAGCCTCTTAGGAACTGGCTGCACAGCAAGAGGTGAGCGGAAGGGGGAGCAAGCATTACCACCTGAGCTCCATCTCCTGTCAGATCAGCGGGGGCATTAAATTCTCACTGTGAACTGTGCATTAAGGGATCTAAATTGTGTGCTCCTTATGGGAATCTGATACCTGATGATCTGAGGTGGAACACTTTCATTCCAAAACCACCTGCCAGCCCCCACCTTGGCCATGAAAATATTGTCTTCCTCAGAACCAGTCCTTGGTGCTAAAAACGTTGGGGACCACTGGTTTAAGCTACTCAGTTGTAATACTTTGTTATGGCTGCTCCAGCAAACTAATATAATTCGATTCAAGTTTTTGTCTGGGCTGGCTCTCTTGAAAAGTCAAGAGATGTGATGACAGACATGGAAAGAGTACATGGCAGTTAAATAATACTGTCCCCTTTAAAGAAGGAATAGATTATCCAGTGGATGACAAGGCCACCATCTTCCATTTTCTCACATCCAACCCACCTCACACATTTATGTAACTCTCGTGGCACCATTGGTATTTATAACAGCTAATCTAAAGATCTAGCTCATTTTTGGCTATTATATAAACTAGTTCTTATTCTTCCAAATTTAGCTGGACAATCTCTGGTGTAGAAAAAGACGGCCTCCTTCCATGACACCCGTGGAAAACCCTCATAGTGATGGCAGCATATGACTTGGGGGAGGGGGGATGGTTCGCAAGTAATTACCTCTGTAATTCTACTTCATTCTCTCCTTCTCAGGAACCTTATGAAAATGCAGAAGGGTGAGAACTATAATTACACGGAACACTTTAAATATCAGTAGTAGAATACACATTTTACAATTCAATTCACGTTGTGTGTTTGTGTATGTATATATGTGTGTTGTGACTTTATATTTAAGAATTGCTTTCAACAGGATAGAAAACATTTTCCATTTTTAAACAAATTTGGATACCATGAAGCCATAGCCTTCATTTTCCTGATTTAACTGAAAACTCATCCACTTTTTAATGTGCAGCACATTGCCACCTCATTCCTAAAAGCTCCATCCTGTCTAAGGTGCCAATCGAAGACTCTGTCTGATGTGGCCAACCAGTAAGGCTCTGCAGTAATTCCATGCTGAGCACCCTGTAATGAGAATAATTCCTGCTTGGAGGCATTATTTTCATGGGTTGCAGCTACAATTAGAAGTACAGTTTACCTCTGCTGCGGGTTGGTCAAAGAAATACTGTCAGTTTTTTAATAACGAGCTGTAAGCACTTACAAGTGAAAGGGAGGGAGGGAGAAAAAGGAGTGTGCCCAAAGTTATTTCAATAGGCAAGCTCTAAAGTATTCTAAGGTTAATACTGACTAATTAATGACAGCACCAAATGGAGCCAAAAGCGTGAAGTCTGCAAATGCCTAGTAATGAGGGCTGGATAGATATACCCCACTCCCACTTTCCATGTATGTTCGTAAGTCTGGCTGCAAAACGGAATTGAGGTAAATAGGGTTTTCTACTTACTGCTTATTCTTTAATACTGAGAAAGTATGTGGCTATTCTCCTTTCTTACTTCAAAGAACTGCACTCAATTAACTCTAGTCAATCTTATACCTGGTAGTGTCACCACTAGAATCCATGACATAGAAATCTTTGAAGAGCATTTATAGAAGGAGGGGGAGACATAACCACACCATACATTCAGAACACATTCATCTCTTCGCAGTTAGAACCGATGAGCCCTAACTGTTGGGTGGGCCGGAGGAGGGGGGCTTGCTGTTTTCAACTCCTTATGCTTATGAAAACCAAGGCTCTCCATTCTTTAAAAAAGAAAAAAACACTCTCAAATCCGAATCATTTTTTAAAGCACCCTGACCCTTTAATGAAAAGAGCCAGTAAGATAGCATCTGAAAAAAGAAAGACAGATTTTAGGAACAAAGGATTTTTTTCCTTGTGCTTTGTTTTCCCAGTCTTGAATTAATCACAGCTGTCTTTCCCCAGCAAAGGTTATTTTTATCTAGCATGCTCTAAATTAAAAAACAACAACAACAAAGGGAGCAATCTGATGTTCTTCAAGCTCCCAGAGCCCTTCCACAGGAAAAGAAGCATTCACTCTGTGCAGCTAAGAATCCAGCTTTTAATTCTATCTTTTCTTGTGTTTACATAAACTTTCGTTTGCATTTCAGAAGCCTTACGGAAAGATTCCTGTGGCTGACCCGGGAGTAGTGGTGAATTTCTCCATCAAGTGAGTATTGATGAGCTGCAAAGTTCAGTGAACAGGAAAATTCTGCTCCTTTTATTGCCAATGTGACAGGTTACTTTATTACCATGCCTTTCACAGCAATTTAACAGTTACCCTGGTAACGGATTCAGTGAGGTAATGGGATCACAGGCATTGGAGCGAAGGCAGGCTGGCCGCTCGGCGCAGCCATCTGCTGGCTGCTGTTCTGAAGGCTGTCTGCCTGGAGGAGCCCTGACAGTCACGGGGCCTGCATGGCAATGAGCAGGTGAAACCGCAGGCCTGCCCTATTTAGCTGTACTCTGGTGATTTGTCTTTCTAATTCTATTGAAATAATCATCAGGATTTGTTTCGGATTAATTAACTAACCTTTTGGTAAAAAGATTAGATAACGAAATTGCTGCCTATTCAGAGATAATGAGATTTTTATTACTCTGTCAAAGGAAAAAAGTACATTTATGTGTCACCAGCCGCTGTGTCAAGAGAAAAAAAAAAAGAGATTTCAGTCTTTGTCAGATGTGTATATTCCTCAACAGACGAAGGGTGTGCTTAATTCTGTAGGAACTCCTCCAGCCTTGTTTGATGGCTTTAGGAGGAGTTTTTAAAACAGCAAACAAAGTAATAAACACATTTAGGCCAATGGGCTTTTGGGGAGGGTGCTAATTTGTTTTAAAATGTCTCCTAATGGGAGAAATGCTTGGGAGTCTGGGGAACTTGCCTGTACTGTGTGGGTGTATTTATGTAAGTGTGAGAGTGTGAAGAAAGCAGTAAAATCTCCATGCGAAGCTTTAAAATGACATATGTAGACAGGCTGCTTTTCCTCCGCACTTCAGATATGTCTTCGGCTTGCAGTACATTTGTCTTCTGGCAGGAGTTGCACTCGGGCAATGGGAAGGGGAAATCATCCGAGCTTAGCAGGCTGGGAGGTCACCTGTGACTGTCACAGGTAGGCTGCCTTAGGAAATGAATTATTCTAACTGGCGGTGAGTAAAAAGGGAAGCAGCCCTTCTCCCGTTTCACTCCAAGACACACAGCCGGTCGATTTAACCTTTTCTCTTAAGAAGTCACAGCTCAATCCTTTGTTAAGGGGGACTTTCATTTCTCACTCCTCTGTGCCTTCTTCAATGCTGTGATGCCAAGAAAAAAAAAAACCAACCCGGGGAAAAGCGCTTCCCTTGGATAAAGAGATGCCAAATGCGCCAAATAGGCTGTGTGAGCCAGGCAGCATTGGAGGGAACAAAGCACAGTATATTTCCAAATAAAACTTCAAAGAGCTACAATATTGTTTTAATTACTAAAACCTGAGGAGGAAACACAGTGCATGTCTCTTCCTGCAATGCAATAAAACGGAGGAGCGGGAGAAAGGGCCAAGTGGCGGGCTGGGACCCAGCTGAGCATTTTGTGAAAGTGTATTTGTGTCACTGTCTTTTCAGAGTCAATGAGACACTTATGTTTCTTGTGATATCCTGTGGCCTTGGCTGCCTCCGTTTGTGTGTGTATGAACATGAGAAGATTTCAAGTTCTAAAAATGGAAGTTTCTATTCTGAATTTCATATGGTTCACAGACAAGTTGCAACAGACCAAAGGGAAAAAAAAAGAATGTGCAGGGGATCAAATGTGAACATTCCAGAGCCCACTTTCCTGCCCTGCCTGGCGTTCCCACTCTCTATCCCTCTTTATTCCAGTCCCTCCTGCACCTCCAATTGCCGGCTAACAGGCTCCATTCGTGATAACAGATGCTTGACAAAGAAAGAGAAATAAGACATTAAAAAAGAGTAGGTTGCTGCTGGGGGTGGGGATTTGATAGCTCATTGCCAATGGCTTTTTACAGGAACTTGCTCTCCCTGGCTCACTACCAAGACAGGGAAAGCACAGGGCGGGGGAGGGAGCCTTTGTCCTCAAACTCCCAGTGAAATATAGGGTTAATATTAGCAATTATTATTAAAATTAGCCAAATGTTATTAAATGATCTTTGTATAGAGGAATAAGTATAGTTTTCCCTTTGGCAGACAATGACATCTGCAGCTCTACATTTTCATGAAATGACTATACTTAACAAAAACATTACTTCATTTTCATGGTATTTCTTTTGTGCCTAGGAGCAACCCTGTAATTGTTCACTTCAATTACAACATTACTATTTTAAACCGAAACCCATTTTATCTGCATGCCAGCTTTTTATTTGTTTTACCAACTATATCTATTTCCATTACTGCAAGGCTGATGGTTTGTCTCAAGAGGAAATCAAATCCATTAATTCAGAAATTTCAAGCCCGACTAGCTCTGCCATAAGCAGCATTTCTTATGCTAATAGCAAATGTGCTGAGACTGAAAGGAACTGACATGGCCCTGTTTTTTATCATAACTTAAGCATTTATGTAAGAAGGCAAATCTAATAGTAGTAGGAAACTGTAAGTGTTATTATATATAATTCACTTTCCTGAGATCTGGACAGGGCTCTGGTTTGTGTAGCCATGGTTTAAATCAGGCTGCCACAAGACTTTAACTCACCTGACTTTCCCTATTCAGCCAACATATTGCTTCACAACAGATATATCTAGCATGAAACTAGATTTGTGTGTTTGTGTGTATTTGTTTTATTCTCTACTATTTTTTCTCCCTGCAAGACCAACTTTTGTCAATGCAGGGGGAAAAAAATCGTTTTGTATTCAGAGGATGTCTGAAACTTACGTGTGTAACAGCACTAGCCTGAGACAAACCTGGCCCCTTCTGTTTCATTTTTAATGCACTCTGTTTGGGTCCTATCACATGGTTTGTGTTCAATTAGATAACTTGACTCAATAAAATCTGACTCTGACCCAGAAAAAAAGGAGAGAGACAGACTGCTCCTGACTCCTGCATAAGCTTTTGCAGGCACTGTGACCTGTTTATGTCAATGGTAAAGTGTAAGAGATTCCTATCAGAGAACCACATCATCTTCTGGGATCTTAAAAATACAGAAAGCACTTGAGGACCCTGGCCCTCCTTTGTCACTGCAAAGCCCTTCAGTGCTGTAAATCAGTCCTCATTGGGAGCTCTTATACACCAGCCATCACCGATAAGCTTTGGAGAAGTAGACAAGGCTTTTAGGAATTGCTGAACCATGAAGTTGACCTGCTTAGGGTTTTGTTGTAGACTATTAAATCCAGGATGGCCGTTTTAAGATGATTCCGCTTTCTTTTTCCCTTGGCCTGGTTAAGCAACTCTACCCCTACCTCATTATTTGACTGATTTAAAAAAAAAAAATCAGAATGGAGCAACCTGCTGTTTAAGAATACTACCTTCACACATCAATTTAATCAGAGTGACTTATGCTGACGTAGTTTACGGGCTCAAGCAACTTGACGCTAATTTTGCAGCTAAGAAAAGATTTACTAACTGTACATACTGCTCTGCTTTTGTTGGCATGGGTACCGCAATTCTTTTCTCCAAAAACAAACTCTAAATCTTTTGTAAACATGCATTATTTGGTTAACACATTGTAAATGGATCCCAGTTGTGCAGCACAAGCACTCTTCACTATTATGTAAACAATTATTCACTGAAAAGCTTGCTTTAAATTGTAAATGAATATATTTCAGCTGTAACATTGCTTTCAGACCTGCCCAATGGTATAAATCTGGTCATTTGTTTTTTGCACTCTGCCTATTACTAACCGGTTAGAAATGTGCTGATTATTTGCACAAGCCTTTCACACTGCGGGCACAGTTAAATTGCTGTTTTATTTTTCCTGTGTTTGATGAGTGTTAACAGGAGCACCATTTGAGGAAACCCAAACCAAATACAGCTCTTTAATTGGGGTTGGAGTGTTTGGGAAAAGCCACCCGGTGAGTAATTCCACTGTTTAATGTTTGAAAGTTCATCCACCTCACTATAGGACTTATGACAAGATTAATTAAAGGGAGTTAACAAAAATGCAGAGCCTTGCTCAGCCAACCAGAATTTACGGTGCACCCAGTTGCAGGGATGTAGATTATTTCGTGCAAGGTCTAATTCCCAACTCTCTCCTTTAAACTCCTGTCATTGCCAAACAACTCCACGTTAAGATTGGGCCATTTTAAATTCAGTATCTCTTCAAGAAAGCACAATCTGGAGAAAAACTATGACAGAGGTATCTCGCTGGGCCCCTGTGACTTCCTTTCCTCACAGGGTACGCCCAGTGGCTGATGAAAGTTTCAGCTGACTCAGAACGCCTTGTCTTTCTATTTCTCCCTAAACAGTCAATGATTCATTTTTAATGTTTCCCCACCCCTTGTGGTTTAATTGGGTTTCAGTAGTGTGCTGATCTGCAGAGCTGGGAAGACAGAAATAATGACCTCGGATGGTCTTATTGGTGTGCACCAGAACATGTGTAGTTTTATCTAGCTCTTTTGCTAGAACTGCAAAACTGTATGTGCATTGGCTTAGACAGTGCTGACCTTAGATCAAGCCTAGGATCATGGAAGAAGCTCCAGATTCCAGCCCCAGATTTGTTCCTGTCTTTGGACACTCATTTTACCTCTGTGAGTCTTTCCTGTGGCACAGCCGGGTTGGATGGCACCATCCTTATCGTCCCTTCTGAAACTGAAATTCTCAGATACCTGTGGTGCATAATTCTACCTGCTCTTTCATATCTATAAATAAATGAAAGAGGAAGACTCAGTGATCAAAAGATATGGTATTTAATAGCTAAAAGGACAAGGCTTTTACTTCCACATTGAACATTAGAAAGGGAATCTGTAGTTTTTTTTTGTTACTGAGAATTCTGTAGAATTTAGGTAGAATAGGTACGCTTCCTTCTGTGGCTATTCTTTGCAACTTAAATGACAATACTATCCTTAAGTAAATCACACAAGAAATATTTTGTAGATCTACAATGGTTTGTAATTGTATTATTTATAATTTGTTTAATATACTTTCCCTCATAGTCATCAGGACTCATGCTACCTTTTTCTTCCTGACAAGCTACTTATTCAGATATTCTATTTTACATATTACATTCAATTTAGGTTGAAAGAATGAAAGTAATGTGCACATCAATATATGGCTGTGAAAATTAGGACAGAAGACTTCTTTTGTCTCCTCTAAAACTTTCTCTTTTCTAGACACTAACGCAAGTTATCACTAATGACAAATTGGAATCATAAGCCTTGAGTACAAAAAGTCCATTTCAGGACAATTATGAGCTTTGTCATAATGGAAAATGCAGGCATTATTGATTTATTTTCCCCTGCTAAACACAGTTTTCTAAATAAGAAACAGGCAGGCTCCTGCAGCATTTCTCTTACTTATATATATATATATGTTCGATATGCAGTTCCACAGAACAAATGGAAATATTTTTTAATTACATATGTTTTAGTTAGAAACACACTTGGAATTTTTTTAATTGTAGTTTGTAATAGTTGTGAGTCCTGGTCGTTGGTTTATTTTAAAATGTAGATGTTACACCAAATTGAAGTATTAGCAGTGCTCATTTTACGGGCTTCCCTATCTGCCCTTTCATCCAGTGCTTCCAAGGGAAATACACATTTCACACTGCTCACAGCTCTAACATTTTCTTTGCCTATTTCTGACTTCTGACCTTGTCCAGACAGACAACCATGCTATCATGGCTTTACCTTTCAACTCTCCATTTTATAACACCATGTCTAGGAATGCCCCAGTTAAAAGAAGGAGCCACTTATTCAGGCCAAATGTGTGGAATATTGATAAAGTCCATTCAGAATTGAAATGTGTGCAAGGCAGCTCACAATGACCTTCTTAGAAACACATTAAGGATGTACAAGTGTTTCTGGTCTTTATTAAGGTCTTGGCTATTTATATTATACAAGGACAGACTTCGTCTGACTGGTTTTTGCTATCAAATTCAAACTTTCATGTTTATTACAATAAATAAATGGTCACTTAAGTACCTGAAAGAGTAAGCGTTCAAGTAAGTTTTTACATCAGTATGTGGAATGAGTTCAAAGCATTCAAATAGTCTACTATGCCCGAGTCAAGACTATTCTGCTGTTGTCAATGAGTCCACATAGTCTAGCTGGAAAATATTCCGAGCATTTTCCTGAGCAGACAGAATTCCTGTTCTGGACTTATATCTTAGAGAATGTGCAGGTGTCTAAAGAATCTTTAAAATAAAGGCCAAGCAACCTTGGTTGATATGTTCCTCTTCAGTTACTTAAATTCTAAGTTCTTTGGGAGTAAGGAATTTATCTTCTTCATCTTTACAATCTGACTATCTAGCCCAATGCCTCACATTTAACAAATGTCCAATAAATGTTTGTTGACCTAAATAATTATGGCATCCTGAATATTCATTCTTTACTCCATGGTAGTAGAGAGATGAGTCATGTAATCAATGTGTACAACTTACATGTATAGGAAAATGGTCGTTCCTACTTACAGAATGTCCAGTTTGTGAATTCACCTAAGGCTAGACACAGGTTCAGAGGCAGAAATGTCATTCATATTGCAAAAATGAAGATTTCCCTAAAACATGATTAAACTAATACACCTATTAGAATTAAAACAATATACCAGCAGTAGAAGGGAAGATTACAAGGCACAAGGAAAGAAACAAATCTTTGCATTCAGGTGAGTCCTCATCTTAAAAAGTCTCCTATTATTATGTATTTATAATGTGGTTTTTTTTTTGCATAAATGTTTGCAAGAACATGTAGCTGCACCTTCTTCTGCTTTTAGACCTGTTGGAATGAGACTTAAATTTGACAATCACTTATTTAAGTACTTTAGTAACAGAAAGAAATAATTTAATAGTTGATATAGTTTGGCCGTGTCCCACCCAGATCTCATCTTGAATTGTTGTTCCCATAATTCCCATCTGTCATTGGATGGACCAGGTGGAGATAATGGAATAATGGGAGCAGTTTACCCCATGGTGTTCTTGTGACACTGAGTGAGTTCTCACGAGATCTGATAGTTTTATAAGCATCTGGCATTTCCCCTGCTTATATTTCTCCTTCCTGCCATCATGTGAAGAAGGATGTGTTTACTTCCCATTCTGCAATGGTTGTAAGTTTCCTGAGGCCTCCCCAGCCATGCTGCACTATGAGTCAATTAAACCTCTTTCCTTTATAAATTATCCAGTATCAGCCAGTCCTTTATAGCAGTGGGAGAACAGACTAATACAATAGTCATTGACATATAACATATTATTTCACTCTTCTTAAGCATATATTATTTTTAAAATAATAAAGCTATTTTGAAAAGAAAGTTGAGTATGCCATTCTTTCAAATGCAGTATGATACCAAATATAGTCAAAAGGAATCAGGAAAGTCTGCAGAGGGATGTTACAACCACACTAAGTCTTGAAGGATGAGGGAATTTAGCCTGGAGAAAGGAAGCAAGGTTCATTTCAGGCAGAGGGAAGAACATATGTTGCTGTACAGCTTTCGGTTTAAATCACATCATGTTAGAAAGACCTTCCTTGACTATAATACAAATGTTATTTATATTTTATAGAAACAATGAATAATTTAGGAAAATTCTCTACCTCTTTCCTCAAAAAAGTATTTGCTTTTTACAAACTGAAATTTGATATTTATAATAAAACAACTAATAAATGTCTCAATTTTACCTCATTAACTTTAAATTCTTCAAAATATGTATCTTGTTTATTTGTTCGTCTATCCAACAAAATTTTATTGAATCTACATAAACTTTTCCTAAGAACTATGGTAGCTACTGTGAATATAAGGGTGAAAAAACAAATGTAACTTCATGCTGTCATGGAGCTTATAAATCTTTGAGGCCATCTCTCCTCAATCATCATGAACATAGTGAACGTGTCTAGAAGAAAATTTCTACGTGAAAACTGATATATTAGTGTTTTAGTTTTTACTTCTGCATAACAAATCATCACCAAACACAGTGTCTTAAAATAATAATTACTTATTATTTCACAGTTTCTGTGGGTCAGGAATTTCAGAGCAGCTTAGCTGGGCTATTTTGGCTGGGGGGTCTCATGAAGTTTTAGTCAAATTTTGGCTGACTGTAATCTTTTGAAGATTAGGCTACACTAGAGGATCTGCTTCCAAGGCCACGCAGATACAAGACTGTTTGTGGGAGGCCTCAGCTCCTTGCTAGTGCACTTCTCCACACAGCTGCATAAGTGGCCTCATGGCATGGCACTGGTTTCCCCCAGAGCAAATGATCCAACAGGCCAAGTTGGAAGCTGTGGCTCCTTTTATGATCTAGCCTCAGAAAAAAACACAGGAACCCATCCATAGTATTCTATGTGATAAGCTTTGATTCAATGTTGGAGACTAAGCTAGGGCATAGATATCAGACGGTGAAAATCACTGGGGGCCACCTTGGAGCTGACTGCCACAATGACCAAGCCTTTGTTCAGAAAATCTCTACATCTGGGAATCCAGTTTGTGACATAATCATCAGTTCAAAACGCTCATTTAGTTTCATAATATCCTGAAGTTGTTGACAGCTTTTTTACTTTGAAGAATGAATCTATAAGTTTATGAAGCAAATTTCAGGAAGTCTTAGGCTTTTGGGTTTTTTGTTTATTTTCAACTAAATAATCTTCCCTAGTAGTTTGAAGCCATTATTTTCAGAGAGTAAGCTTTCACTTTGCTCTGAGTGAAGCATAAGGGCCCCGATAGGTGCTGGAGTGGAAATATATTCTTCCTAAACAGTGAAAATTCTTACTTGCCAAGGAATCATTTCATCTTTTTCATCTGAGAAAGATATCAATTTTTCAAAATTTCTGTTGCCAAAAAAAAGTTAAAAGTACCGATTTAATTCAAAATCTTACCAAATGAAAGAATTCTTTACACAGCATCCCTTACAGATGGTCAATGGGTAGTTGGACTACTTTTCATGACAGGAGGCTCCTTTCTTCGTGGGTCAACTCAAGGATTTTAATGGTGCCTTCTGGAGCAGTGTAAAACAGGTTGGCTCTCTTTTCTGCATGATAGCCCCTCTCAAAGCTGAAGATAAGCTGTCATTTCTTGCCTTTATAAACAAGTAATAAATTAACCATAAATTGAGAGTCTAACTATAAGCCATTATTATTTAAATCCTCTGAGGCTACATTCTATTTATCTGGTTTCAAGTCTTCACTGCTTTTTTTTTTCTTTTTTTTTTTGAAGATATTGTTTAATTCAAAATTTATGTTATTTTTTCTTAGTCCAAAATGTGAAATTTTACTAAATGCAAAAGCAAATACTTGTTAAGATGTCTTAGAGATTGTGAATTTGATTTAGCAGTCCTCTAGAAATATGAAGCTTAACTGAAGCAAATTCCTTTTATTCTACCTGTACATCTATTTCCCCACAGAAGGGCTTAAAAATCAGATTGCAAATCCTAACTGCTACTTTCCTGTATCTGGTTGACAGGTAGACTTGGAGTCAGAGTTGAGATTACTTAATCCCAAGGGTCCTATTTGCCCTTTTGCCTAAGGCCTTCCTGGTGTTAATTAGGTGCAAGGAGAGATGCAGAATTAACACTTTCAGGAGCAACATTTACCTTCCTTTCATTAGCTGCACTGCAGCAATAATGATGTAATAACACCCTTTACTGTTAAAGTTGCCATACTTTAAAAGCAGTCTCTAGTGCACCAGACACAGTTCATAGACACTGTTCTCAGCCACAGAGTTACCAGAGAAGAGCTCGAGTTTTGTAGACAATTTGCTCAATATTATTATTCTTGAAGACTAACTACTATTGAAAAATTGTCTTGCTGTTGGTGGTTGATTTTTTGCCTTCTCTTCGACCTTCCTAAATGGTGAAATGCCTATCTTATGATAATAATATTTCCATCTGGCTCTGTACTCCTTTGAAAAGATGCCACATGGAAAGACGCTTCTCTTTCTCTTTATACATCAACAATTAAGATGGTTAATTCAGACTTTCCGGAGAGTCTTATCAATGCCAATAGCAATCATTGCACACAATGGTATTCTTTAAAGTGCCCTGTTGTATAGCAGTCTCAAAAATTATGTTGAAAAAGTAGTATCCTTATTCATATAATACAAATAGTTTTTTGTAACTAGTAAAACCAGTTATCTGTGCAGGGTCAAGAACAAGGTAAACATGACTTACCTCTGCATATTTATGCCCTGTTTACTTTCTTCTGAAAGTGTTCAGGATGAGACAAAACTGAAAGAACTATATTCTTCAAATATGAGAAGAAATGGCCTTACCAAAGACAGAGTCTGGTGAAATCAACTCTCATCTGAGATGCTAAAATTCTGGGTTTAAAATGTAAATAATTTAAAACTCATGTTAAAACAGGCTGTTAATTAAGTTTATAGAGCCATGCTATGTGGGTAGGTGGAAAGTTAGACTGTAAAAGTTTAAGACTTTGAAGATTAGGCATAGTGGGGGAAATTAAAAATTAAAACTGATTCTCCATTGTGACTTTATTGCATATTTCTTATTTTAAAAAGCCATTAATTAAAGATGGATATGTATTTCCATCATTAAATAAGAATTTATAGATAATATAAAACAATTCATTTCTAGAAAATAGAGAAAGTTTTCTCAATGATGTCTTTTGTTGGCAGCCTACAACTTTGGGCTGTTTGTAGGCATCTGTATGTTGGAGAAACCAGACTTTAAAGGGATAAAAATGGTCTGAAAATGACTTTTTGCAGGTTATATCTGAAGAAAGATGTTTCTAAGCGAAATCAATAGGAATGAAATAATGTCACATGATTTCTCCTTTTTAGAAATTAAGCCTCAAAAAGTTAGTTTTAAAGATAATAATTACCCTATGTAAATGGTAGAACATTACATTTATTGCCTCAAGACATTAGTGATCTTGATGAATCGTTATACCCATGGTTATCAAGAGAGAAAAAAGACGAATGCTAAGTTACCCAAATGGCTCTAAATAATGTTTGAGATTATCAGGGAATGTAATGGAACCTTAGAGCTGCATAAAAAATGATTATCAGACAATTATAATGTACTTAACATGTTTAAAGCACTATGTAATACTCAAAATGGTCTCTTTTCTATATTATCCAACTTTTAGTGGAACATTAGGAAGTTACTAAAATTATGTATTATCTCTTATTTTATAGATGACTAAACTAAAACAGAAACTTAATGACAGTAATAGATTTAGATTACAGGTCAATGAATGACTAATTTTGTGTACCTACCATTTTCCTCTCTGAATCCTCCAGGATTCTATAGCACACTATTACAAATAAGAGTAAAGATCTCTGGCTAAAATCTCTGTGGTTATATTGCCACGTATTACATATGGAGTAATAAATCATTGTATGGCTGGCACATGAATTGTAAGAATTTATCAACCTAACCAGGTCAGTTTTGAGAGTGAATGGGGACGCTACTAATGATTATGTCAAGACTTTATGTAGTGACTCTAAATATAACTTTGTAGTGACTCTAAATAAACTGTTGACCAAAAAAAAAAAAAAAAAAAAAAAAAAAAAAAAAAAAAAAAAAAAAAAAAAAAAAATTGTGTATATTTCTTTCTGTTTTGTTTTCCCAGAAGAGTGAGATTCCTTTTCTTATGTATATGTGAATTTTGCTTGTGTTTTGTTTTTGCCAGAGTAAGAGGTGTTTGAGGAATGTAATTTCACTCTTAACTAAGACAAGGCACTTGTTTCCTCTTTACTTCTCAATATTGCTGAAAGCATTATTCTGGTTAATCACTCACATTCAATCAAATAATATGAAATATAATCATAGAGAAAACATTCCATCTTCAGAGATTTTCCAGGATATAAATTTATGTATGTGTATTTATACACATTTTTTTTGGTCTTTTTTTTTTTTTTTTTTTTTTTTTGAGGTGACTTCTGACTCTGCAATCAGGCTGGAGTGCAGTAGCATGATCATAGTCAGAAGCCTTGAACTCTGGGACTCAAGTGATCCTCCCATCTCAGCCTCCCAAGTAGCTAAGACTACAGGTGTGTACCACCACACCTCGTAAATTTATTTTTCGTACAGATGGGGTCTTGCTTTTGGCCCATACTGGTCTCAAACTCCTGGCCTCAAGAAATCCTCCTGCCCCAGCCTCCCAAAGTACTGGGATTACAGGCATGAGCTACCACACCTGACCTTTTTTTTCTCTCGAGCAAATAGATTGGGATAATGAAAATGACTACCGTTGAGCACTTTTTAAAGCATTCAAATGTTGCGTAAATATTTTTAAATCTTCATTAAAACTTAATTTTGGAATGCTGAGAGTTACAATCTGAAACCAACAAATTCAGTGCTTACATTACCAGTTTTAATTTTTATTTCTCAATAACCTAAATAAGGAATTTTAATGCATTTATATTATTTCTAAAATGCTAGTTCTTATTTCTACTAGCTTCCCTTATTTTTCTCTTAGTCCATTTTCTGTTTCTTATTATTTTGCTTCTTTAGTTTTCCTTTCTTAATTATTGTTTGGTCACATTTTATTTGATTCTTGTTTTTTTGAAATAGATAATTCTAACTATATATTTTCTAGTTACTATCATATATTATTAATTTTTGAAGTTCTGGATAAATTTTCCTAACAATGTCAAAATCAATCAGTAACTTTATTAATCAGCTTTGCTTCATGACAAATAACCTCCAGACCTCAGTGGGTTACCATAAAAAGCTCATTTCTCTCTCAGGTTTTATGTCAATTTTAACAGGTTGACTGTGGCACGCTCTCTCTCTCTATATATATACACTCTCTCTCTCTCTCTCTCTCTCTCTCTATATATATATATATATATATATACTAATTCCAGAATCTAGGCTGCAGGAGCAAATCTGAAAAGGACATGCCATTCTTTTGCAACAGAAAAATACCAGACTAAGGCACTCAAGATTCTCAATACTTCTGATTGAATGTGGTATATTTCATGTTTACTCACTGCCCATTAGCCAAAGCAAGTCACATGGCCAAGCCTAATATCAAAAGGGTTGGGACGTAAGCTCCCCCTATAAGATGGTGCTTTATGTCACATGGCAACAGAGAGGGTAGAGAATAAGTGAAAATGATGGCACCATGTACTATAGTAACTCTACCCTGTTGCTCTGACAAGATAAGATCAACATGTACTGAGCTCATCTAAGTGTTAGAGATACTATAAGGAATAAAACTATCCTTTTTTATGAAAGTTAAACTCAGGTTGTGATATACCTATTTCACTACTCTTCTAGCTTTGTATTGAAATTATCCGGAATTTGAACTAAGTTTTTCCAGACGTTGACTAACTCATTTGCATGCAGCAGCCTATTCTTATTTTATGAATTTGGTATCCTCTCAAATCTCTGGGGATATGAACATCTATTTTAAAATTTTCTTCTATGTCTGGTATCAACTTTACTTTGTAAGGTGAGAGAGTATCATTTTATATAGTTAGGTATATCTTCATGATATGTTGACTTTTCTCATGTTCACAGTGATTGATCTATACCAAGGACTAAAGAAGGCTTCACCAGTTCAAGTAAATACCACTGTTCCCCAGGCAAGGTGTATGGGTTCTGTTCACAGGTCATCTGATTGCAGCAAACAATCAGTAGCAAATAACCAGGAAAGAGTCTGGCGGATGGAGCATATTTTCAGTTGATTTTCTTTTAAGGTACTTGGGATATTATCTTTGGCATACAAGTGATTCTCATATATTACAAAAGGTGTTTAGGCCCCTCCTCTGTTTCTCTCCCTAAATTCGAAGTAAGTTCCCCATGGACAAGTTGTCACGTTATTTAAATAACTTATCTCCAAGCTTTATCCTGAGGTCAAACATCAGAGCCAGTCACATTAAGAGTGGGCTCTGGCAAAGAGACTTACAAACCTTTAAATAAATATCCAAAGATGGCCTCAGAGCACACTTCTGCTGCCTCTGATCTTAGCGGGACTCCTGATATAGCCCAGAGCAAGGGGAGATGCATGAGGTGAGTGAGGTTCTTGCCGCAGGCACAAAACTTAAGCTAAAACACACAGTAATCACCATAAATAATATTCTGCTGCAATTCTTTAAAAGATCCAAAAGTAATGCAAAATTCTGTAATAGACAAAATATCAAAACCTTAAATAAAGATAAAATTGCTGATAGTACTGTGCCAAGCCACAGCAGAGCATGAGGCAAAACAAAGTCTTACTTTTGATTTTTCAAAATATTTTCAAGTTTTTTAGGGGTACCCTCTCAAATTTTATATTCAACTCACTTCATTCAGCTCACCCCAGTCCTGGCTCTGGCTCCTGAAAAAACCTACCATTTGAGCAGTACTACATTATATTTGTACCATATGAGTAGTTCTTTAGCTTTGTTGGGTCAAGGGAAAATCTCATCTGTCAGCTTTAGAGCTTTTACAACTTTCTCAGTCTAGTGGGCCACTGATGAAATATTTCATTTTTCTCTGCACTGATTATAGACTTATTATTATTTTCATGTTTTATTTCAGTAGGATTTTGAGAGAGAAAAAAGGTTAACTTCTGCGTATACATGTGCTCAGTCAGCTATCTTGAAACAGAAGCCGGGAATAGACATAAAAGCAAGATAAAATAATGGTAAGATTAATTATTAAAATGTAAGGCATATTGGGGTACATAAAAGATATGGCATATGTAGAAAGATTCAGCATTATTTTTTAAGTGGCTATAATTCCATTTTCAAAAATAATGGAACAATTTAAGGTAGGCATATTTTAGAGTTTAGAAATAAAAGGTTGAGTAGAAAGGAAATAGATAAATTTGACCATCTAAATCCAGCCATAAAGAAATACACTAGAGACACAGGGAGAAAAACTACTCTGCTTCCATTTCCTCCAAAGACTCCAAAGTATTGTATAAGACATAGTTTCATTAGAAGAGAAACACATAACTAAGCAAATAGAGAACGTTTCAGAGGATTGCATTTAAAAACTTACTAAATTCAGGTTAAAAATATAGTTAAAGACATCCCAGGCTATTTTATGATGGAGACCAGATATTGCTGACCTGTTTAGCTCTAGTGAAACCTTCCCCCTTCTGCCCTTGGAAGTTCATGTCAGGACATTAAATTACTAAATTATGTCTCAAACACTCAGGTGTTAAAATAAAAATATAATATTTACCCTTTGTTCATTGCTTACTATGTACCAGAAGGTGAGATATTATCTCATCTACTCTTCACGACACCAGAAAAAGTAGGAATGGAAACTTTCCCTGTTTTACAAATGAGAAGACTGAGGCTGAGGAAGTCAAGTTACTTGATCAAGATTATACATTTCATATTTGCTGAGCTGGGAGTCAAGCTCAGGCATCTGTGGCTTAAGCCTGTGCTTTCAACCATCATCTTATAGTTGTAGAAGGGGTTTATTTCATCAATATTGGTAATCAGGCTAATTCCACAACAAACATGGACCAATAAATAGAGAGCCCTAGTTGTCTCTTCCTCCAATAGTTTTATTTAAAACCTATTTATTATGACTGTGCAACTGTTCTTTGTACTTCAGTTTCTCATTTGTAAAAAGAAAGAATGCCTAAGATTTCTACCCATTCTATAATTCTTTGATTCTGTGATTATTATCAGCAGCAATTTGCCCTAAGTAAGATATAATTGCATAACCCAGTGACTTTAAAGGGCAAACTAAGAATAAGATGTAAATAGGCAGACTCAAAAGAAACCAAGGTAACACCCATAATTTCAATAAGCTCATTTTATTCTCATTCTCTCCCTTTCACCTTAAATCACTTCTTACTTTTTAATTGCCCCAATCTTGCCTTTATTTTATCCTGTACTAATAGAAGTAATATGATTCCATTTGGCCTTGCTTTTCCTACCCAGCATTTCTCTACCTTTTAAAACCAAGATAATCTTTAGCTATCAAAACACCTCATGTTTCGCCTTAGGAGATTCCATACATCTCCCAAGGGGAGCAGGTCAACTTCACTCGTACAGTAAGAACCTCAGAGACAGCCTATTGAGTTACTTTACCAGCTAAAAAAAAAAAAAAATTAAAATTAAAAAAATATCTGTTGAGCTTGGTACTCCAGAATTTGTTTTTACTAAAATTACATGTTGTCAGGCACTTTAAATTAAAATGATGAAGTTCTATCTCAGAACCATCAGACTCAAATTTGTAAAATACTGGAGAGGATATCTAGAAACAAAGACTGTTAAGGAGGGGAGTGTAAAGTGATACAACCACTTTAGTGAACAGTTTACCAAAATATCAAAAAGTTTAAGATATGCATGACCTAGGACCCAGCAATTTCACTATCAGTCATGTGCATCCAGATACATTCTAAAAGTTAATGTTTAATTAAAATTAAAATCTGATTCTCATTGTGACTTTTATTGCATATTTCTTATTTAAAAGCCATTAATAAAGATGGAGTATATTTCATCATTATAAGAATTTATAGAATAATATAAACAATTCATTTCTAGGAAAATAGAGAAATTTTCTCATGATGTCTTTTGTTGGCAGCCTAAACTTTGGGCTGTTTGTAGGCTATCTGTATGTTGGGAGAAACAGACTTTAAAGGGAGTAAAATGGTCTGACTGACTTTTTTGCAGGTTATATCTGAAGAAAGATGTTCTAAGGAAATCATAGGAATGAAATAATGTCACATGATTTCTCCTTTTATAGAAATTAAGCTCAAAAGTTAGTTTTAAAGATAATATTACCCTATGTAAATGGTAGATTACATTATTGCCTCAAGACATTATGATCTTGATGAATCTATATACATGGTTATCAAAGAGAAAAAAGACAATGCTAAGTACTCCAAATGCTCTAAATAATGTTTAGATTATCAGGGAATGTAATGGAACCTTAGAGCTGCAACCTAGGACCCAGCAATTTCACTATCAGTCATGTGCATCCAGATACATTCTAAAAGTGCTCATTGCAGCATCCCATTGGTATTGAAAAACTATAAATAAATATTCATCAACAGGAGAGCAGATATATGTATTATGATAGATGCGGACAGTGGAATTCTATTATTTTAATCCATTTCGTGCTGCCATATCAGAATATCACAGACTGGAGAATTTATAATGAACAGAAATTTATTTTCACAGTTCTGGAGGCTGGGAAGTCCAAGAGCAAACAGTTGCATCTTGTGAGAGCCCTCCTGTTGCATCATCACTGGTGGAAGTCAGAAGGGCAAAAAGAGGGCAAAAGAGAAAGCAGAGGCTGAACTCATCTTTTTACAACAAACACATTTCCTTGACAACAGCATTAATCCATTTGTGAGGGTAGAGACCTCTTGACCTAAACACCTCTTAAAGGCCTCACCTAAAACCTCCACATTGGGGATCAAGTTTTCAACACATGAATTTTGGGGGACACATTCAAACCATAGCAGCTATTCATCAATCAATATGAATGAGCCAGAGCTATATGCAGCAGCATGAATAAATCTAAAACATAATAATGAGGGCAATGAAAACAAGTTGCAGAGTGGTGCATACTGTATGAAGCCATTTGCACAGTTTAGAAACACATAAAGCCTGAGAATATTTTGTTTATAGATATATAATTTAAAACTTATAAAAGGGCTTGGAGGATAATAAATAAGACTGAGAAAACTACCTCTTTGAAAGAAGTGACTGGATTCATGCACAGAGGGTTTCAATTATGTCTGTTTTCCTTAATTCTTAAGTGGGCAATATATACATGGTTATTTGTTATATTATTTTGTACTTTTGCATCATTTTAGTTTATAATAAAATAGACATATTTCTGTTTTCTAAATGTGAAATTCTATTATGAGATTCAATGTTTTTAAATTATACATATTTTTATCCCTAGAATCTAATGATATGTCCCTAGTGAGAATGAAAATCCGCTTTGTCAATCCACACTTACTATTGACTTAATTATCCAACAGCATTTTAAGTGCCTACTATGGACTTAAACAAGTGCTGAATTATGTTGTTGACCACTGTGTTCACTCCCACCTCTAGGAGAGCCCAAACTTGTTGGGAAATAGTAAAGGCTAGGAGAGGCAGCATTTTAATTAGCTTCTGACGAGATTTTACAAACCTCAACAAATTTATGCTATGCTCAGGGCTGCTACTGAATGCAATGACACTGGCTTACTCAAAATAATAGCCGGACACGGTGGCTCACGCCTGTAATCCCAGCACTTTGGGAGGCTGAGGCAGGTGAATCACCTGAGGTCAGGAGTTGGAGACCAGTCTGACCAATATGGTGAAACCCCACCTCTACTAAAAATACAAAAATTATCTGGGCATGGTGGCATGCACCTGTAGTCCCAGTTACTCTGGAGGCTGAGACAGGAGAACTGCTTGAACCCAGGAGTCAGAGGTTGCAGTGAGCCGAGGTCGCACAACTGCACTCCAACCTAGGCAACAGAGTGAGAGTCCGTCTCAAAAAAAAAAGTAATAAATAAAAAATAAACAAGAAAAAAAAATCCAAAATAATAATAATAAAGAAAACCTCTAGTCAGCAGCCCCCAGAACTCTCAAGCATGGAGGCTTGAGATAACCATTTTTATATCCAAACTGCTTTCCAAGCTGTCATGTAAGGTGAAACTAAAGAAGCAATGTATGGCCTGACTTTAATTACTCTTTACTTCATTTGCTTGTGAGTTTTGTCAGTAAAAGATCTTTAGTTAAGGTTTGATTTCCATTGCCAAGGTAACAAGAACCATTTTCTAGATGGTTTGGCATCCACTGAGACTCTGAATTCCATTTCCTCAGACCACTACACTAGCCTTGACCCTCTTGCTCTTGTGGTTAACTAGTATCTATCATCCCACATTTCTGCAGGTATTCTCTGCTCAAGAATTCACTGTTGCTTTTTTTTTCCTCTTGAACTTATTAATTTAACTCCACTAATCAGTCTCTCCTAGCAAAACCTCAATACATTTCCCCACCCTGCCCTACTCCACCTTAGCCACACATTCCATTACCACATCCTGAATTCTTGTCTTCCGATGAGTCACTCCTTCATTAGCTTAACTCATTTTACCTCCTTCTCTCAGGTACTACCTTGTTCAACCACACTTAGCAAGACCTCCAATTCATCATCTACACCACCACTCTTTCACTGTTGCTCGTGCTATTGTTCTTCCTTCTCTTTCCTGGGTGAGATTCTAAGATTCAACATTGAAATTCTTTCTTTGCAAAATACCCTTAATCCCCTGTCCTCTCATCTTTCATTGCATTCATTTAGCAAGCAGTGACTTCAGTTAAACCTAGACATTCTCTATGCTTTCTCCAAGCAACTAAATATTGCTGGGGGGAAAAAATCACAGAATTGGTTGACTGAAATTGCTTTAAATACAACACACAAACCTCAAAACAGAATTCAACACTAACCTTGTCCTATTATATTTTTCTACTTAGTATTCTTTCTCATTCTCCATGGTGACTATTTCTTGTTTTTTCCTCTACAGTTCTTAAGCATATAATCCCTTCCACCTCCCCTTCAAATTACTCGAAATTTACAATCTTGCCTCTTACTTGAGAAAAGGAAATGGATAAAAATAAAATTTCCTAATAATGTAGCAGACATATCTACCAACTTAGGTGTATCCATAGCCATATGCTCTATCTTCTCTCTTGTTAAACAGATAGACAGATCCCTGTCTCTATTAACACCCAATGTATCCAATTATGCTGTATATCACTTCCTAGTTTGTCTTCTCAAGGACTTTACTCTTGTGATCCATTAGTTATCTATTGCTGCATAACAGATTATTCTGCAATACCACAGCTCAAAACAACAAACATTTACTATCTCCAGTATCTAAGGGTAAAGAATCCAAGAGTGGCTTAATTGGAATGAATCTGGGTGAGATCTCTCACAAGTTTGCAGCCAAGCTATCAGCTAGGACTTCCATCGTAGCACTGATGGGCTGGGACTGAGGATCCACTTCCAAGCTCATGCACGTGACCATTGGTCAGTTTTTCACTGGAGGTCTCCGTTCTCAATTATCCACCACTTAAGCCTCCCCACAGGGTTGCTCACAAGATAGCAGCTTGCTTTCCCCAGAACAAATAATGAGAGAGAGAGACCAAGTGGGAGCTGTATTCTATTATAACCCAATTTTGGAAGTTCCTACCCCATCACTTCTGTTGTATAGTCTTAGTCACACAAACTAACCCTGATGGAACTGGAAGAGGTCCACAGAAGGTTGTGAATGCCAAGAGATGAGATCCCTGGGAGTAAGTCATCTTGGAGGATGGCTACCACATGCAGCTACCTCTGTGTAACCTAAATTATAAATTTCTCCCTTTCTATTGGAGCATTCCTAGCAGCGTACAAAGTTAGACTCCTAACAGAAAAGAAAATTCCAATGGCCTCACATTCACCTCCATCTGCCACCTACTCTGTTTGCCAAATCTCAGTGCCAAACTGTTCACAGAACTTGTGACTACCCACCGCCACCATGCTATAGCACTTATCATCATTTTCCATTCTCTTCCTCTGTTTTCTGGCCATGACACCCCTCTAAAATCATTCTTGTCTATCAGTAGTGATTTTATGTTGCCTATTCTAGTGGACCATTATCTGCCTTCATCTTACTGTAGCTGCTAGTATCATTTAAAAATATTCTCTTTTTTTTTTGCATGCAGAGAGGAATTTAGGTTTTATGGAACTTGAAGCTTACACAATTTTGGATCCTCATTTAAAAAGGAGTCTAATTATAATTAGAAATGAAAGTAAATATTTAGGATGAAAAATAAATTATAAAATATTGCCAATATTGAAAGCTCAAAAATACCACCAATATCAAAAAAGGACAGAAAATAATACAACTCCTATAGAATTTTGTTCTCTTACAGTTTTGACTACATAATTGTTATTGCCTCTTAATATAACAATGATCTTGATATACTGTTTTCTATAATGAGAGTAGAAAGATATCCAACTTCTCCCCTGAAATGGTTGACCAAAATCCTTTTATTTTACCTTAGGAAATTTACTCTCAGCTTCACAACTTGTTAGAATTGTCAAATGTGGGGACATTTTTTCAGGTTTATTTCATATATGAGATACAAGGTTTTGATGAATTTTCCACCGACTAACATTGGCTCCATATATTTCTCATTTTATTTCTCCTCCACTCCAATTCTTCCCACTGTAGTCCAGCTGCTGAGTGAGTTGGTACAGCAGGCACCAGGACATTCCTGGAGGCCATTTCTATTGTGGGATGGCAGCAATAACTCAATTATACAGGAAAGGGGTTGTGAGCTACATAAACTTATCCAACTAAATGTATAAATTAATACACAAATGTGCTATATTCCAATAAACACATGCATGCAATATCTGCATATAAGGTTTTTATTGCTGTGTAACAAATGACCACAAACTTAGCAGGTTAAATTGGCATACAATTATAATCTCAAGGTTTCCATGGGTCAGGAAACTGGGCACAACTTAGCTGGGTCCTCCTCTGCTTAGGGTCTCAAAAGGCTGCACTCAAAATGTCATCCAGGATGGGGTTCTCATCAGAGGCTCACCTGGGGGAAAAGCCTACTTCCAAGAACCCTCAGATTGTGGGCAGAATTTATTTTCTTGCAGTAAGATTCATGGCAGCCTGCCTGCCTCTTCAAAGACAGTCATGTAAGGGCTCTAGCAAGACAAATGTTACATTCTTGAGGAATCACATACACGTAATCGCTTTCATTTCATTGCACTTTTTTGCAATCCATTGGTTAGAAGCAAGTCACATGTCCTGCCCGTATGAAGGGGAGGGAATTACACAAAGGCACGAACACCAGGAGGTAACGATCATGGGGCTGCTTTCAAGTCTGTCCACCACCGTCTTTTAAAGAGTAAATATAGAAAAAATATAAAGCGATACATGTCATATTAAAAAATCATTTTAATGAGTTCAAAATGATTCGCATGTATCAGTACGTTTCAATGGTTCCATGAGGTAGTGTATGTCTGCTTTCTACACAGGCAAATGAGAATTTCAACTGTTTCAGATTCCCAAGCCAGCTAATTGAGCTAGAACTTGGATTTCTCAAACTTCATCTTCCAGTTTATTGTTTCATATTAGGTTCCTCTAGAAATACAAAAAAAAAAAAAAAAAAAAAAAAAGTTGAAACTTTTGTTCCTGGAGATAGTTTTAAGTACAGGAACTACTGAATACATATCTTTTAAGCATAAGCTAATTATTGAGAATTAACTAGTCCTCTAGTTGCCACTTGTATACCATTAAAATACATTTTCATCTTGATATTTCTTGATGTCCCACTGAGTCTTCAGATTTATAAACCCAAAGATTATGTGGAATTTGTTCCATTTTTCTTTTACAGGTACTTGAGGCTGCTATTCTCACTTAGGACTCATCTCAGTTTTCTAAAGACCCATCTAAAGATGTTCATCTTTAATTCATCTGAGAAAAGGAGCAAGAATACTTCATGACCATAAGAGTAAGTTTATATTGGCACTAGTGGTTAAGCTATAACTTTGCTAATTCCAATGGCCCTGTGTATTTTTTCTTCGCTATTATTCTTCACTAGGAATCAAAATATAAGCATTCTTTGTTATTATAGGCCTTTTCCTCTACACAGATACGCCCTTGGATTAAAAGACCATGTTCTTAAAGCAGAGAAAATACAGATGTTTCCACTTGCCCATTTACATCACTCCACACAGCCATGATATTAGCCTTTTAGTAGTTTATGCCACATTCGCAGTCTGAGTGTTTTTGAATCAAAGCCGAAATTTGTAGTGCCTCTAATGTGTAATGAAGTTGCACATTTTTACCATGCATTCACTCAAGCATATGGGTTTTATAATTGAACTCAAGAGATTGTATTTTGGATTCACTTCTGCTCTAACAAAAATGTACACATACCAATGCTTCTGTCCCCATTTGGAGACACAATTTGATACAGTTTGGTCATCTGTTATAGAGTATAGATAGGCTTTCATTCCTCTGTTGAAAAAATGAAGCCATGATGACTTAATTATGTAAAATAGCATTACTAAATAGCAAATAGTTTATATTATATCTGCATATGGGCATTTTTTAAAAAAATTATATGATGATATTAATTACCAGTGCCCAGAACAAATATCATTGGAATGAATATGCTTGTTTTTGAGGAGACATGGAATTTAAAAACATTGGCTTACTTCTAATGTTATTGTTCTTAATCAACCAAGCTTTCAAATAAATGTTCACATTTCTATGACGGTTTAGATTGTGGATTTTAGGAATGCTCAAATTACACTCAAAAGCAAGTATTTCCAGATATTGCTCAAAAGGTTACTTTTGAAATATGTTTTTTTATTGCACTTGAATGTAGTTAAATCACATCTACCACAAAAGAAGTAGTCAGAAAATTCATTTAATCTTTTAGAGTGCTTTTAAAAGATTTAAATTAAAGTTAGATCTTTGGATAAGTTCATACTTAATGGTTGTCATCTATGTACAGCATAGTTTCAGGGATTATAATAATGTAAGTTAAACTTACTTTTTTTGCATTTACTCCTTTGTCCTAATGTAGATATGTTTATGTATATTTTTCTCACTTCAAATCATGCCATTAATGGAGGTATTGTAATAATATTTGTCTAATCAATTAAAAGAAATGAATGCTAAAATGACCAAAACTCTCAAATGAACATTTTAAACTTAAAATTATATCCTAGAAAGTTGGTTTTAGGACATTATGATAATTCACTAAGAAATGAATACTGTATATATTTGTTCTTTCAAGATGAGAACATAATAATCACTAAAATTTATTGGGGATTTTCTTATCTAAGTATTCATTTCAATGAGTTAACTTACTTCTTTGTTAAACTTACATCATCACAATCACTTTATAAGAGAAGTGTCATTATTTTTCTAAGTTTTCAAAAGAGAAAACTGAGACACAGAGAAGCTAAATGAATAGTAAGAGGTAAAGTTGAGGTTCCAGCATAAGAAGTCTGGCTCTCAATGACTAACCCATGCCATCTTGAAAAAGTCAGCATAGCCTTGGTGCAGTCTTCTAATGACAACTTAATCATTGTTTTCTCAAGAAAATATTTCTTTGAATAACATAAAATTCATATTTTGTCTTATCTGTTACTGAATTACATAAAAATGTATAATAAACATCTGAAGTCTACTCTGTTTTTATAAAGTAGTATTCCTGCATAAATGCAAAATTATTATATTGGTTCTTTTGCTTTAATACCATTCCCTCATGGCACCATCAGTGTTGAAAATCTGTTTCCTCCATGTTCAATTCCACTTTCTTGTCCTATACAAACCAAGTAATGATAGCAGCTATCCTTTAATTGTTCAGCCAACTATTTTGCTCAATTATATTTATTAAAATAACCAAATTGATTTTCTGTCTATAAGAACAAGCATTTTGAAATCTATATGCTTCTTGGTCAAAGGTTGTGTCAATAAAATACTCAGTAAAGTGGAGATTTGGAAATCATCCAATTAATTTGATCAATAGAGAGGCAAACTCAATATGTTAAATCCTAAAGGTTTTTTCCTCTTCTGAATTACTGTCTGCAGACTACATTGATACAATTAGCCAGACAATCACCACATCTCATTGCTACTTGTGCTCCATGGTTTACTCCTCAGTGTAATGAGCCATTGGTAGACATGACAGGTTTTCTCAAATTGTGACCCTTTCTCTATCACTAGTGATCAGTGGAGAAGTAAAGCAATTTCAAAAAAAGTGTGCTTTAACTGAATTATAGCTAATTAATAAACAATTGTACTTTGACTATAAGAATATGCCAAGTAAGGCCGGGCGCGGTGGCTCAAGCCTGTAATCCCAGCACTTGGGAGGCGCCGAGATGGGGCGGATCAACGAGGTCACGCGAGATCGCAGACCGATCGGTGGTAACATCAGTGAAACCCTGTCTCTAAGTACGAAAATACAAAAGCACTAGCCGGGCTACGGTGGGCGGGCGCCTGTAGTCCCAGCTACCCGGGAGGGCTGAGGCAGGGAAATGGCAGGAACCGGGAGACGAGCCTTGCAGTGATGCGAAGATCTCGGGCACTGCAAGCTCAGCCCCGGGGACAGAGCGAGACTGGCGTCTCAAAAAAAAAAAAAAAAAAAAAAAATAAAAAAAAAAAAGAATATGCCAAGATAATATGAATGTTTTAGGTCATGTTTATAATCACATACAATTTTGACTTTAGCATTTCCAAAGGCAGAGATTTACATGTTAATTTTGGAAACATCTCTTTTACCCATTTTAAACTTTACCTTAAGATTTTAGTAGAAATTTAAAGAAATAAATGGCAAATCAATGTAAAATGTTGACCTGATTTTACAGCTATAACAGTAACCAGAAATTGCTCCATTCCATTCTTAAGGGTTTTGAAATAGTAACCATATTCAAGAAGTCTCTCTGTGTCTCTTGTGTCTTCTGTTTCTTCATAATATCTTGGTATCATAAGATCATGTTTTGTGCTGTAAGCAAGTACAAATGATTATGTAATGAAGAATCTACTATTATTCTATTAATAACTACATTTTCATAGGTAAAATAACGTTTTCATTCAAACCAAAAAAAAGTCAATCACTTGGCTTATGCCACAAGCTGTTATTACATTTAGTGTCAGGATATTAATGCATCATTTTGGACACTTTGGGACTCAAACAGAAAATCAGTTAAAAGGAGGTTAATCACCTGCTTTTTTGAATGTGCAAATTTATGAAAAATACTAAATGGCATGGAATCACCACACCCAAAACAGTCTACAAATAAGAAGCAAAAGAGTGAAGGAAGGGCTTTTTTTGCATGAATCCATGACAAGGTGTGATTATTTTACACATTAAACTGATTTGTAACTGTTGAAACAATTGACCTATTCTCAGAAAATGAGAGTACCTAGCAAATATAAGGAAATCCAATATGAACTTTCTGGATCTTTTAATGTGCTGACTAGCTTTGGATGTTTTCCTAATTACTTCTTAATGTTTTGCACAAGTCATCAAAACCTGCTAATACATCTGTCGAGTGGGTGATTGGCTATGTGTATATGCAAATATATCTTTTGAAGATATAGATAAAACACACAAATATGGATTCTATGATAGTATGCAACCTTTAATACCACACTATTTACTTTTGGAAAACTACTGGAATTTGTGCAGTACACAGAAATGTTTTTTAACATTTCAGTCCAACTTTTGGGTTGTTTTCTGTTTTTACATTTCTGCTTTGTGCTGGAATTATGTCCAAAATACCATGTGAATTTTCCCATCTGTTCTCTTTTAAATTTAAAAGCAGTTTTCCTTAATGGTATTTAGACCCCATTAAGTCATACAGGTATCTTATTTTCTTATTTTTAAAGTGCCTGCCTCATAAATATACATAAGCCAAAGTTTAATTGGTCTGGCTGGTAGGTACTACCAAAAGATTTTTTTGAACCATTATCTAAAAAAGGAATAAGCATTTTTTATGTTGTCTTATTCTAAGATGAGATACAAATTTAACTAAGACATTCATAAAAAATACTTTTGAATAACAAATATTTTCCATTTTAATTTTTAGCCTGGTTATAGTGCAGAAGAAAAAAAAAAGGCTATCTGGAATCATTAAAATTTAGGGAGGGAAGAAAAAAAGGTTTTTGTAATTATTTGAATTGTTTTTACATTAAAAAAATGAAATAAAAGTGTTTGAGTATTCAAAATGTTACCCAAAATACTGAACCAAGGAAAAATTACAATAGATAATTAGATTTAGGATTCAATTTAAACATATCAGATTTACTACTAATATGCATTGAAATAGGAACTGTAGCTAAATGGGTCAAAGACAAGGCAGAAAAGCAAAAACCACACTAGGTATTACTGATAGAGGATGTTTAATAGGAATAATTAGTAATATGAGTATTGGAATTCTGAAAAAGCAAACAGGGAAAGGTGACAAGAGATCGAACGTATAGGAAGCTGTCAGCAACTTTTAGGCTGGGGAAATGAAATGGAAGTTGTAATGTTATCAGAAAGCAGAAGATTAAAGGGGAAGCCCCTATAGGATTGGTGCTTAAAACTCTGAGAGTGGACTCATGGCTACTTCTGAGGAAAATACCAGCAATGGGGATGGGGATCTCTAAGAGATACCTCCCCATGGATGCTCAGTCTGCAACATATTAGGGCACAGCTGGTGTTCAGAAGGCAGATAGTGGGATGGTTGGAGGAGCAAATGGTACATCAGCCACTGAGCAGGCATAGCATAGTTGGTGCTCAGATCACTGAAAGGCATGGACCAGATCATGATGGGAGCACCAGGTGAAATAGGAAATGAGAGCCTTCACTGTCTTTTGCTTCTGGAAACCCAGGTGGAAAATGACCCTCCAATTCCTCATGGCCGCAAACAGGGAGCCAACTAAACTCATATAGAGTCTAAATAATGTATTTTACATCACAGCACAAAATATAAAATGATGGGCTTTAGTAGAGAAACAATAGATAAATAACAAGCACTTTGGGTAAATCCAAAGAGGAATCTGACTGGTCTCTTGCCTTCCAGGAGTAGATTCTCAAAATATATCAGGTTGTAACATGTGTGGAAACAGTCCAGACAAATGTGAAAAGAACAATGCTAAGGATTTCTGCTACTTGATAGCAAATTATATTTAAAAACTACAGTTAAAATAGTACAATAAAAGCATACTGACAGACCACTAGTCATGGAATAAGTCCAGAAACACACACACACACACACACACACACACACACGTACAGACATACAGATTTAGCTTAAGATTAAAATGGCATTTTAAATGAATTTGACAAATGGGTTAACAATTCAAAAAATCTTGTTGGGACAATTGGTTCTTCACTGAAGGAAAAAAAAAAATAGATCCTTACAACATACTGCAAACACACATACAAAATTCTTGATGGATTTCTGACCTAAATATAAAATAAGAATTTTTTAAAGTAAGTAAAAGTGAATACACATATAATCTTTGGATCAAAAAGGTCTTATTAAACAAGAAATAAAATCTAAGTACAAAAGAAAAAATGGATATATTTGACTACATTGCAATAAGAAAAAAAAAAAAAAAAGTCAGGACACTATAGCAAACTGCTTTAGAAGCCAGAAGCAGGAGTCAGTGACTCTGCTTAGAATCTTGGCTGAGACTTTATCCCTTTGAGGCTCCCTTTCCACATATAATAGGGCTTTAATAGCATCTACTTCAAAGGCTCATTCTGATGATTAAATAAAATAATCCATGTGAAGTGCTTAGCACATTGCCTGATACATGGTAAGCAATTAGTGATAACTAAACAACTTCCATTTTCCTATTGAGCTACTAAAATTAATTTTGAAGATAAATTGCTATAAAAGTTATTATGTTTCATTTTCTTTTAGATTTCTTAAACGTATTTTGCATACAGTATTTGGGGACTAATCCAAGAAGGCACTCTTTTTACATGTGTAGTAGAATTTCATCTTTATATTTTGATCAACTCGAAATCAAACATCATATTGTTAACCCTAACACCATAGTTGTATTGAATTGTCTCTGTGACTTTACACTTTTGTGATTTAAAAAATAATTTCTGGAAATAAATATACAAAGTATCCTGATTTCTGACCGTTTCGTTAAATTTTTTATTTTATTAAATACAGAATGGACTCTCACTCAAAATGCTGGTCACTGCACAGAAGCAAAGATTGGAATCATTTTCAGAGAAGTAAGAATTTCAAAGTGTCCTAAATATGTGAGCAGAGTGAAATGAACCTTTTTTATGAGACAGATATTAATTGCTAAATGAAAATAAAGAAAGAACTATAACAAAACCAATATTTATTGTGCACTTTGTATATATAGGTTAGACACTTCTGAATGCTTGGTATATTAACTTTATTAACTTGTTAAATCCTCCCAACACTATGAAATGGATGTTACTATTATTTTCACTTTATAGATGAGGAACCTGTGGCATGAAGAAGTTAAGTAACTTGAAGGAGGCATAAGCAAGAAGGTAGTGGAGGCCAGAATTTTTTTTGTTTTGTTTTGTTTTTGAGATGGGAGTCTCACTCTATCACTCAGGCTGGAGTGTGTGGCACGATCGTGGTTCACTGCAGCCTCAGTGTCCCTGGCTCAAGCAATTCTCCCACCTCAGCCTCCCAAGTAGCTGAGACTACAGGCACACATCACCACACCTGGATAATTTTTCCATTTTTGTAGAAGCTAGAATTTAACAAAGGCAGTTTAACTCCACAAACAGTGACTTTTACTCATGACGCAATATTAGTAATTTTTGAGTCTGTTGTTGTTGTTTCTTTTCTGTAGTTATTGTTGAGCTAAGGCAGAACTACCTGCAGTGTTGCCCCAGAAGTAAATCATCCTCTTTGATGTGTGATTTTGAGAAAATATCAGTGATAACCTAAACACTACTCAACCAAATGTCTATAATACTACTACTGAGAATTTATATCTTAGTATGTCAAACTTGTGTCATCTACAAATCTCCTAATGAACTATAAATAATATCTCCAGAAAAGGTGATGGAGTAAGTCATATCAACTTTTGTCTACCAATTTTGAACAAATAGAAGCCAAAGTTGGAGGAAGTAAATATGGAGTGAATAAATTCACAAATCAAAGAGTACTTGCCTGCTATAAATGGACTTTACCAATAGCACAGTTTGTTCAATAGTCTCCATAATATGGGCAAGTGTAAGATGCCATGGTGACAGCTAAACCTATCTTTGTGATGACACAGGAAATTGGCTACTCAGATACTGCCTTAAATTCTTCAACAGTTACTTACTGATCCTGTAAAGTACAAACCTTTGTGGTGAGTTCCTTAAATGAACTTATACTCCCATACAAAAAGATCACAGTCCCATCTTTAACTATTGTCTTCATCTGTTTGTGCTACTACAACAAGAGACTTGAGACCGGGCAATGTATTTTTTTTTTTTTAAATAGAAGTTTATTTCTCACAGATCTGGAGGCTGAGAAGTGCAAGATAAAGGTGTCAGCGGGTTCAGTCAGTTATGGGTGAGACTCAAAGCTTTGTGTCATTTACCATAAGGCAAATTGCTATCTAGCTGAGAGCCTGTTAAATCAAGCAAGTTGTGTGCTTCCAAAATACAATAGAGGGACAGGCAAAGGATAGCCATTCCCATTCCAAAAAGGAGAAATTGGAAAAAGAAAGCAATAATAGATCCCTATAAAGTTCAAAATTCAACAGGGCAAACATTAAATCTCAAAGTCTGAGGATAATCTTTTTTAACTTCATGTCCCATCTTCTGGGTTGGACACCCACATCCCTAGGGGGTCCCATCCCTGGGACTTTGCTGGGAACACCACATGCCACAGCTCATACTGGTTGGAGTCTTGCACCTTTAGCTCTCCCAGGCTGGAGTTGCTGATTGGTGACTCTACAGTTCTGAAGTCTTGGGAGAGGCCCTTCCCCCACAGCTTCACTGAGCATTGTCCTACTAATGGCTCTCTGTGGCATCTTTGGAATCTAGGTGAAAGTAGCCATGCCTGCACAGCTCTTACACTCTGTGAGCACACGGAGTCAGCACTAGGTGAACACCACCATAGTTTATGACCTCTATACCCCTGGGCCCACTTGAGCCACAACTTGGGCAGCCAAGGAGCCCTGTACCAGACTGCAGGCAGCAGAGACTTAAGACAGTCCTGGGCATTGAGCTCTGAGGTTCTACAAACTCCCTGAGCCCCTCTCTTATAACAATTCTGCCCTAAAAGTCCTAGCACTCTCGGCCTGTGATGAGACTGGCAGCCTCAAAGATCTCCAAAAGGTCTTCCAGGGCTTCCCTCTATCCATACTAATCTTATCAGTGGATTGCTTGGACACAGCCTTGGTTCACTTTCCTTAACATGTTCTTTTAGGCTTTACATGGCCAGGCTGAGAGTTTTCTAAATCTTTACATTCTGCTTTCCTTTTTGTTTCAAATTCTGTCTTTAACTAACCTTTCTCTTGCATTTTACAATAAGCAGTTGAGAGAAGCCATGCAGCACCCTGAACACTTTGCTTAGAGATTTCTTCTGCTAAATATCCTAGCTGATTGCCCTTCAATTCGGCATTCCACAAAACATTAGGACATGGGCACAATTCAGCCATCTTCTTTGCCACTTTGTAACAAGGATGGCCTTTCCTCCAGTTTCCAGCAAAATATCCCTCATTTTCATTTAAAACACCATGTGAATGATCTTTACTGTCCATACTTCAACTAACATTCTGTTCACAATCACTTATTTATCTCTAAGACTGAGGCTTTTTCTGCAGTTCTCCTCTCCTTCTGAGCCCTCACCAGAATCACACTTAATGTTCTGTTAATGGCAATGCAGACTTTTTCCACCATTCACCTCAAAGCTGTTTCAGCCTCTACCCATTACCAAGTTCCAAAGCCACATTCACATTTTCAGGTATTTGTTATTAGCAACAGCATCATTTTTCTAGTTTCAATTTCTCTCTGAGTCAATTTCTTCTGTTCTAACAAAATACTCAAGACCGGGTATTTTATGAAGAGTGATATATATCAGATTTCCATATTGATGGACATGTCACATAGGATAAGCACCGAGTACATATTTATATAATTCATTAGTTTGTATGAATAAGTGAACAGAGATGAAAAGCTAGAATATATGTGCATATGTAACATAAATTCTGTATAAATATATAGTTGACCCCTGAACAACGTAGGTTTGAACTGCACAGGTCCACTTATACCTGGATTTTCTTCTACCTTTGCCACACTTGAGATAGCAAGACCAACCCCTCTTCTTCCTCCATCTCCTCAACCTACTCAATGTGAAGATAATGAAGATAAAGATCTTTTTCTTTTTTTAATTAAAAAAAAAATTGTAGAGGAGTCTCACTGTTGTCCAGGCTGGTCCTGAACTCTTGGCCTCAGACAATTCTCCCACCTCAGCTTCCCAAAGTGCTGGGATTACAGACGTGAGCCACTGTGTCTGGCCTGAAGGTCTTTATGATGATTCACTTCTGCTTAATGAATAGTAAATGTATTTTATCTTCCTTATGACTTTCTTCATAACATTTTCTTTTCTCTAGATTATTATCAGAATACAGCATATAATACATACAACATACAAAATATGAGTTAATCAATTGTTTAGGTTATCAGTAAGGCTTCTGATCATCAGTAGGCTATTAGTTAAGTTTCTGGAAAGTCATAATTATACATACATTTTTGACTATGCAGAGGGTCAGCATTCTTAACCCCCATGTTGTTCAAGGGTTAACCATGTATGTATAAGAGTGTGTGTGTGCACATATATAATCTCAACCCTGTATATATAGTACTAACGTATAGTTTGTAACATTGTACAAGATATAATCCAGAATATTCCCATCACTCCAACAAAAAAACCCACCCTTTATCCAATAGCTGTCACTCTTCATTCCTTCCTTCTCACAGGCTCTGGTGACCATTAATCTACTTCCTATCTCTATGGAGATTTACATATTCTGGGTATTTCATGTAAATGGAATCACACAACACATGGCCTTTTATTCTGCCTTCTTTCACTTATTATAATATTTGGAAATGTTGTCCATGTTGTAGCACATAACAATACTTCATTTCTTTTTATGGATGAATAATGTTGCATGGTCGTGCCACATTTTGTTGGTTCATTTATCAGTTGATTGACATCTGGGTTGTTTCCACTTTTTGGCTATTATGAATAATGCTTTTATGAACATTCATGTACAAGTTTATGTGTGAACATATGTTTTCCATTTTCCTGACCATACACATAGGAGTGGAATTTCTGGGTTGTATGGTAACACTATGTATATCTTTTTGAGGAACTGACAAAATGTTTTCCAAAGCAGTGGAACTATTTTAAATCTTTACCCAAAATGTATGAGAGTTTTGATCTCTCCACATCCTTGTCAATACTTGTTCATCTTTTTCATTATAGTCATCCTAGTGGCTATGAAATGCTATCTTACTGTCGTTTTGATTTGTATCTATCTAATAACTAATAACTTTCAGCATCTTTTCATGAGCTCATTGGTCACTTATATGTCTTTTCTGGAGATATGCCTATTCAAATCCTTTCTCTACTTTTAATTGGGATATTCATCTTTTTATTGTCAAAATGGAAGAGTTCTTTATATAGTCTGGTTACTGTTCCCTTATCAGATATATGTGTTGCAAATATTTTCCCATTCTGTGTGTTTTTTCACTATCTTGATGGTGTCCCTTAAAGAACAAAAATTTTTAATTGTGATCAAGTCCAATTTATCTATTATTTCTTTTGTTGCTTGTATTTCAGATGTCTCATCTGAAGAAAACCATTACCTAAGACAAGTCACAAAATTTTCCTCTAAGCATTTTAGAGTTTTGCTCTTATGCTTAGGTCTTTGATACATTGTGAGTAATGTTTTACATATGGTATGTGGTAGGGGTCCAACTTCAATCTTTTGCATGTGGATTTTCATATATCTAGCACCTATGATACAAAGTATAGGATTTACTTTAAAATAACCCATAATGGGTTATAAATAGTGGGGGTGGAGGAGTGAGTAAATATGTAAGTTTAAAAAGATTGGCCATGTGTTGGTAATTGTTGAAACTGGATGATATATGCATAGAGGTTCGTTACACTGTTCTAATTTTTATATATTTGACACTTTAAATATATAAAATAAAATTAAAAAATGAACAATCAGGTACAACATCACTATTTTACAGCTTTGGAATAAGCATATAAATGACTTGGGTTTACTTTTCCCATGTAGAAATGCTTTCCCAGTATATCTCAGAATATATATATGTTTTTCTACTCCTAAATTGTGAAAAACAAATAGTCAAAACAATCAGGAAAACAGGAGACAAGCATTTCAATGCTCCTATAAGATCTGGAGCTTGACAATCAACATAAGGACAGTGTGATTAGAAGAAATTACTGATGTCAAGTTGAAAGCAAGAGGAATTCCGGGGAATGCTGACATGGGAGTCAAGGGTTATTCTCATGAATAGGAGAAGAGCACATAAGAGAGAAGTAGTTCTCATCTGGTCACTCTTACTTGTAGTTGGAGAGAGTTTCTAGCTCAGACTGCTGCAAACAGTGAGTTATTTTCACAAATAATATAAATATTAATGAGCTTATTCACATAATATATTTTATACAGATTCTACCAATGGTGGTCCAAGAAATAAGCTTTAGAATCAAAATAAGTCCTTAAATTCATAATTTTGATATACCATTCTATGTGTTGCTATTATCCTTACTAGAATATTTAAATGTTATGCTATTTGAATACTACTTAATCATGTTCTCTGGCATTCCCCGGAAATGGGGTAAGTGCTATGATAGAGTTTCTTGTAAATACTTAAACATAAAAAAATGCAAATAGAAAAAGATGTTATTGTGGAATGTTACAACAGGTATTCAGAAATTGATCTAAAATCTCTATTAACAAAAGCAGTATTAATTTAAATGACATAATCCAAATCAATGTCAAGCAAACAAAATGTTTGCATTATTAAAAAAATGACATTCATGAAGCAACATATATCCTAATGCATAATGTTAAGAAGCTTGTGGACATATTCTTAACAAATTTGATCAGCATCTTTGAAAAATACATGAAACTTTTCCGGACTGGAATGTTTGTGAAAATTGATAATGGAAAAATGAAAAAAAGACCAAGACTCTAAATAGGCAATTAATGCTTTGTAAGTTTTAAAACTTCATCTTAAGAAACATAACTTCTAATTATTAAATATATGTGGCATTTCAATTATTTAACTAGCTTTTATCACTTTTATCACTTATTTCATATAAATGTTTTCTTTAATGTTTCTACTATCCAATTTCCATGCCAGGTGGAGAACATTTTTATATATTACTGAAAGATACAATGCTGTGAAAACCATGCTTTTACTATGATATTTTACATAAAATCTATTAAATTTTTATATAAAAATTGTTCATAGTTTATTGTTACCACTCATGAACACAGGAAAAGTATTATGAAAAATGGAAAAAAACGTATTATTTCAGGACAATCTGAGAATTTCCAGGAATTTCTATTTCTAGTTCCAGAATCCTGAAGATTTATGATATCAGGAATTTGGAAATACTATCTAAATTCCACTTAGAGTGAAAAGTTGTTGGATAAAGACTAGCAGCCTGGAAGAGGTAGGCTGCTGTGCTCCACAAGGCAGTGGCCTGAACAAGGAAGTTTTTAGACATTACAAGTAATCACTCAGACTCAGTTAATGGAACTATTCCTCAGAGATATCCAGAAACTCAGAGGGGAAGGAGACTTTGTAAATGACCAGACATCCTGTATTCTATGGAATTGGTGCTGAAAATACTATTTGGTTATTATGAGGAAGGATGACTCCTAAAAGAACAGTTGGGGACATCTTATTTGGAAAGCATTTAAGTTCCAAAAGGAAGAATTATATGAACACTGGCCATTCACCCTACAAGAGAGAAGGGATAATTCAATCACTGTTGTATAGGGAGTGTCAAGCTGTTCTTGACTACCATGGACAATCTCATAGAAGGAAACAGAACAGTTGTTCAGGAAACAACTAAGTATCATTATGATGTTAACTGTTTAAGAAAGGTTGAAAATTACTCGTTCTGAATGGTAAAATTTGTCTGAAGTAGAAAAGTTGAGATCTTTATGTCCTTCCAAAGTTATTATTCTATAGATCTTAAGCAGAAGTTAAAGCTTTATTTACTTTAGGCCACTACAAGCATCTATTAGGATCTTTTCCCTATGCCACAATCCAATAGGAAATAAATCCATACAGTTAAACACAGATCATCTTGCAATCTAAATCAAAACAAATATTTAATTTAGTTGGGTATATTTCTCTTCTCATTCTTTTTTTGTGTTTGTGTGAGATGGAGTCTTACTCGTTGCCCAGGCTGGAGTGCCATGGCACGATCTCGGCTCACTGCAACCTCTGCCTCCCAGGTTCAAGCAATTCCCTTGCCTCAGCCTCCCAAGTAGCTGGGATTACAGGCGCATGCCACCACACCTGGCTAATTTTTTATATGTTTGGTAGAGATGGGGTTTCACCATGTTAGCCAGGCTGGTCTGGAACTCCTGAACTCAAGTGATTCGTCTGCCCTAGCCTCCCACAGTGCTGGGATTACAGGCGTGAGCCACCTGCGTCCGGTCTCTTTTCTCATTCTTAGGGCATTAATGGTAGAGGCTTGAGGGAGGGATAGTGTGTGTGCACACATTAGTTTGAATGTGTGTGTGTGTTTGCGTGGGTAGGCAATGTATGAAGTAGGGAAGAGGTGATGTTACATGTTTATGTCAGTCGCACACTGTTAGATAAATTCTTGCTGATGAACATGAAGCAGTACTTAAGAACATGAAAGATTTATTGCACCTTCCAAGAGAGGGCAGTTCTTTCTCTATTAGCCAAGATAATGAGGCTCAGTGCCTGTTTCACGGATGCAGCTGACTTTTTGCAAATCGAAAACAAGCATGGACAAGCTTTTCTGTTTTCAAATGATTTTCAGAGTCAAAAGAGAACGCTGTACCCACAAATTTGCTTACTTGAAATAGAAGAACATTTCCATTTATTTTTCACATGAGAAGTTTTGACAGTTGAATTGAGGTGAATTGACTGGCAATTTTCTGTTTAGCTTTTAATACTTACTGCTCTTTTAAAGAGAAACTTAAAGATCATTTAAGTGTATTATACTATTTTGAAATTGTATAGCATTTAACTAAAAACCTGAAAGCAATAATGCTTTTCAAGAATGGAAAAGAGACATAATAGTCCATTAGAAGTGGGTTATTTGTATCATTAAGGAGAATTGTTATGTGCTTTTGAATGAGAAAACACACTGAAGAAACAGAATTTGATGGTGAATGAACATTTGGTTAATAGTTATGCAGCATACATTCAAGAAGAAATAAAGATATATGTATGTGACTAATAGACAAAAGAATTTGAAACATAAGTTGCATATACCATTAAGGTACAATTATTCCTGGAAACCCCATAAGAAGATTTTGTATCCACTTATATCATCATGTTAATACCCATTTTTCAAAGCTATCAATTTTGAAATATAATATGCTGTTTCCTCTAGTATTAAAAAGTTAAATTGCTGCCTCTGAAGAATTTATACACCTGCCAGATGCTGCACAATTCTTCAGTCAAAATATAAGTATCTCAATCACAAACCATATGTACTTCCTCTTCTGTACTATGAACCGCAATTTCATCTTCATCCTCAACCATGAGACTTGAAACATAGCCTGCCAATTAAATGGAAATGTACAGAATTGTACCAGGTTGCAGAGTGCTAGCAGTTAGGTGTGGGTGTACCTGACATCCTTTTAGACACATACACACGAATGAGACTTGCTGTCTTCATTTCTGTCTCCTAATTGTTGAATTAAAGCAACAACCAAAATTCTCAAAAACTAGTTTTAAATATGAACTAAAAGGAAGGCCTAAAGAAATCCATACAGGTAAAACCATCTCATATGGGTGAGATTACAGGTTTTATTTCCTAGATTGAAAATGAACATATCACTTATATTAAAACTCTCAGTAGGCACTTTCTAGGAGCAGAGAAAATGTTTTCTTTTGATAGTCTCAAAAGAAAATCACTAAATTAGCTTATTATCTCAATCTATTTCAGTATTATCTTAAAAGCCCTGAAGGAGGGAATCTCTCTCCCTCCTCTCTCTCTCTCTCTCACACACACACACAAATACTACACACACACAATAAAATAGGATGATCAAAGGCAGCACAGTTCTGCATTGTAAAATTAAGAATTTTTTTTTGTGACATTTATTTGTCCCCTGGATTTGAGTGTTACCAAGAGACCATCTTGTCCAGATTAATTTTTGCTTAGCAGGTTCCAATTTTTATCATGTGTTCTCATGTTTCACAGCATCTGAACACTAAGCCTCTAGAAATTCTCTTTCAGCCTCTAATTTGTGGCTTCTAATCTGCTGCAGTTTGGGAAATCAAATAATGCATCTTGCTATAATTGTATCCAATATCAGATAAAAGGGAACATGTCTGGAGTGGGGGCCTAGAGGGGCCTCAGGTGACCTTCTGATGAACTTGATAATAGTTCTTCATATAGCCCTGGAAAATCACTTAAACTCTCTGAATTTCAGTTTTTTTCTTCTGTAGAATATGGAGCTGGACTCAGTGGTCTTTAAGCTCCTTAATAGCTCTGGGACTTGTTTTGGTTCTCAATGGCAATATTTTTGTTGTTATTTTATGATTCTTGTTTCTTTTCTTAGTTTGCTGAATAAGAGACCTTTTGAAGTGTTACTGTGTTTTATTCTCACAATTATTAATGGCAAGGTCTTTTCTAAGAATTCAAGTAGAAAACGATACTCAGCAGATAGGTCATATAAACGATCCTGTTGTGGCATTTTAAAACATTCTATAGGTGTCAATGTAAAGATTTACAATAATGTATTTGTATCATCCCATCGAGTCACATTATATCATTAATAAATGTTTGATGTTTGGATGAGTGAATGAACATGTAACAGACTAGGTCAGGTAGTATCATGCATCAATTAGAGAATGGAATTTAAATTTTAATGACTTTTCCATCATTCTTCAATTTTTTTTCTTTGGTTGTTTAGTTTACAAAAAAGTATCTGTCTCTTCCAAATTTATATGTAAATAATAATTTTCAATCTATATGGACACAGAATAATTATTTTTATAGAAGTGATTCTTCACTAATATATTTGTTATTTGGCTTTCCTGAATCTCCCATAACTAATATTGTAACTGAAATAAGCCATTCTGATATACACACACACACACACACACACACACATATATATATATATGAGGAAATGACTAACACTGATTAGTAGTTTATTAAAAGGATTTTTTTAAATAAGTAGCTGTGTGCAGTGAACCTAATTTCTTTCTTTTTACAACTTCCCTTCTATTACAAGCTGTTAAGCTCAGAGCCTAGATCAGCTAAACAGCAGACTCAGTAACAGTAAATGAAGTGCTGTGAGTTTACATCAGACTAATTAGTCTAAGGGATAAAAAAATGGGGGGTGGGGGAAGGGTTTGGGAGGACTTTTCAGGTTGCTTTGTGAAAGGCAGTTTGCTTAATTAAGCCAACCACTAATTGTTAAATATTTTTTAGGCATTAACAGAGCTACTCTGAGTGTAATTAAATTTTGATTTTAGTGGTATTTGCCGGAATTAAAGTCACAATCTGCTGAGGCACTGGGGTTAGTTAATATTCACTTCACTGCCACAGCTGTCCTCCATTACAATACAAAGGACAGGAAAAGAGACAGCAGAGTGGGGGTGAAGTCATGAGAAAGCTATTCATTCATTTGAACCAGCTCTGCACTCCATAGCCTTGTGCAAATGGGTCTGAGCTGGATGACACACCACCAGGCATTAAATCCAATTTAATTTCATACAATAAAGGGATAGCTAAGCCCTGCACGTTTTTTATTTTTATACATGAGACTATGGAATGTATTAAAAAATCATCATGTGATTATCATATGTTTCCATCCAAGTAGTATTTCTGGATTTATTAGCTCTGTAGGAGTCCACCAGGATTCTAAACCAATTCATGCTAGGCCATTATTTGTCCCAGCTGAGCATGAATAAGTGCTGCGGACGGTGGTAGTGACTTTAAATCCCTGGTAAAATCTAACCTGGCATGAGCAATGTTTTGAGGGTTTTTTGGTGGTTTTGGGTTGGTTTTTTTTTGTACCAAGACTGACAAAAAGAAAAAAACCAGTGGGGTTATGTGCGCTTGAGATGGTTGAAGCTCAGCATTCTTGCCATGACTGACAAGGAACATTTCTACTGCTGACTCATAACATTGCTGGCATTTCATGTGTTTTTTGGTCATTTTAATTAAATAGCTTTAAGCAATGCCTTGCAGTTATTACATACAGTTATTACATACTCTGGTTAGGCATAAAAAGAAATCATTTTGTCCTCTGTTCCACTCCCCCCACTCCACAAAATAAGCTAATCAAGAATCTACCATAATTTAGTGCTCAGTTATTACACTGGCTAAAGTAGAACTTTCAGAATAAAATACAATGTAGGGTCCCTGCATCTACATAGAGGCCATCTGTGGTATTAGGCTCACCATATACACAAAACATCAGCCTTGGAACTAGCTTTCCAATACAAGTTAGAACTGGATGTATTAAGTGTGAGGGATCAGGTTGCTTATGTCTTATTTAGGCAATATATATATATATATA
>NW_016808057.1:1536299-1564047 GCF_001698545.2 Rhinopithecus bieti
AAAAAAAAAAAAAAAAAAAAAAAAGAAAGAAAAGGGAGAGAAAGGAAGGAAAGAAGGAACTGAAAGGGAAAGGAAGTGAAGACAAGAGAAAGAAAGAAAACAAATCAATCCAGCAAAATTTCATTTCAAGGGAATTTGAAGTCAGCAGTTCTATTCATAATCAAACAAGTTCAAAGACCAACTTGTTTCTATTAGTCATAAGATATCTTCTGTAATCTCACTGATTTATTTTATAGTGAACCCAACATTTGCGTTTGTGCTTTAATAAAAATTACTGTCTGACTGTTTCTGCAGGCAAGTGAAGTGGAGAGATGAGTGGATTATATAGGGCAAACACCTCGAATTTCAATTAATATTAGCATAATTTAATTCTAGTGTTAAGATGACCTTGGCCCAAAGGACTGGGTGATTTTTTTAAGGGGTTTTATTTTCACTTGAAGCCCCACTCAGAAACTGCAAAATAATTTCTATAGGATAGGTCAAAGCTTCCTACTGAAAAGAACACAATGCAGTACTTTAGGAAGAAATTTCACTGAAAGCAACAAGCGTTAACCATACAGTCCAAATATGCTATGTAAATGTCTCACAATGCCTCAATCTCTTGGGTCTCTAAATGACTAGAGGTGACAGAATACTCTTCTCCCTACATTAGTGATGCCTCTGCCGTGTGACACTTTCTTCTAACTGCTGATATAGAAAACTCTCCTGGTGCTTAGATGGCCATGTGGTGGTCATTTCTTACTCCCCTCCTTTTCCTTTCTTAGCTGGCTGCAGAGTTTTCATTTAAAACTTTTAATCTTAGCAAAGGAAATAGCTCTTTATTTCCTATACTGCAGTTATATTAGTAAATGAATTAATAAAACAAACAAAAAAACCACTCCCAAGCAGGGCATTTTTCTCTTCTGCCTTCCTCTTGTTACTAGTCTCATGGGCTAATCACCACCCCCAGTCCCAAGGGAAACTGCAATTTTCTAGTTATTTCTATTGCAGATCTGGAAGCCCTTCTCTTTACCACCCTTTGGCTGGGGAGCAGGAACAGACATTCTTCTTTGCTTCAGGGTACTTTACCCTCAATATGTTATCCAAATAAAAATCTAAGCAAGAGAAACAAAATCCAATGATTTCCATGTATAATAATAATATTTACTATTACCATCCCTTGGATGCAAAGATAAAGCCTCAGATTCACCATCTAATAGGGGCACATGCTTTTATTCTCAAGAGACAGAAGCCTAGATGTGTTATGCTAATCAGACCACAGTCCTCTTTGTTGGTTCCTTGCAAAGAACAACTGTGGACAATTTTAGGATGGTTTTTCATGAATGGGGTGTCCCATTACCATGAAAAACACCAAAGCTAGCTAGCTACCCACACAGCATAGATAGTAGCCATCTCTATGGTTAAACTAAAGAATCATGCTTAAATAAACTGAGCTACTTATTCACAGACAGGGTTGAATTGACTCTGGTTCACACTGTCCAAATTCATGAAGGAAAATTTCCATTTGCCTATGGAAATACAAACCTGTCTGATTTATAATTTGCAGTTGCCATCATGGCATAATATAAGCTTACAAAGTAGAGTTTGTTTGATATTCCAGATCTCTTCCAACCAAACCAATACATTAATGTTTCACTCTTTGCTGGAGTTTACTTTAAAAGTCTCCCTTTCTCTTCAACATTATCAATCTTTCTTACTCATCTCTGTTTAATAGGTTTAAGAACACCTTGGGCAATATTTGGATTACTATTATATTTCTTTTTAAATTATTCAGTTCATGCTCCAAGTAGAAAATTGGTAGCATCTTTGTAAATTTATATTCATTTGATCCTTAAAGTTCTGTAACACAATAAACTTGGAACTAGGAAGTAGCATTATTCTGTTGGCATGTATGATTTGTTAGATGATCTAAGCCTATTTTGGAAGCATTCTGCAAAGCTTCAGTTAAAGGTTTTCATAACAAGTATATAATGTACTAAAATTTAGGCCAAAATTTGTGCAGGAAGTTCTTAATAGAGTATGAAGCTAAAGCTAAATCAGATTTCTTGTTGTTTTAATCATACACTCCATTCTTACAGAGTTTTCTCTGTATATTCTGACAGGAAAAATTACTTCATTATGATAGTAACAAATGATATTTGTTATTTCCTGTTTTGCATCTGAAGAGGGGGAAGGGGTGGCCAACGTCATGTCATGACCTGTGCCAGCCATATTGTACATTTCTCCTGCTTTTTGTGAGATACAAATATATATATCATACAAAGGCTTTGCTTTTCTATTCAGAATTCCATGCTTAGAAGACCACAGACATTAAGTGAGAGTAAACAGCACAATTTGAGTCCTGTGGCCACTCTGGATGATCAAGTTGGAAGAAGTTGGACTGCAAGAAAGCAAATGCCGGTTTAACACGTGTATGATATAATTATACTCTAGGGAAATTATCCAAAGCACATAAGAATCAAATAGATTCACTTTAACAAATACAAAAACTCTGTTCAAATAAAAGCTTTCTGTGGCTTTGTAAGGGCTCATATTGGAAAAAATGGGGGAGGGGAATAGATATTATAATTCACTCTGAAACTATATAACATAAGTAAATGAACAATAAAAGTGATAAATTGGGCAATAAAGAAGATTATAGAAATAATGCTTTCACATATCGGGCATTCATTAAATTGACTTCTCAATGTAATTACTTTAACATTTCTACTTCTAATTCAGTACAGATTTTTGGATCATTAAATAAGATAGTAAATATTAAACATTTTTCAGGAAAATAATTTATGGCCTAACAAATTTTGCAACAGAAAATCACAATGTCGGACAACCAGACTAGCATTTTTTGTAGTCAATTTTTGGACTTAATTCTTCAAAACAATTTCAACAAATCTGTACTGCACACCAGCTATGCACTAAATATAGTGTGGTAAACTAGCACATTAATAGACATATGGCAATTGTTTCAGGTACTCCTGTATTTCCAAGGGATTTTGTGGATATACTTTATACTTTATATAATAATGCTCTATGCATGATATAATAATTTCTTTGGGTATGAGGTTTTTATTCCCAACTAAACTGTGATGGCACCATCACTGCCTCTAAGGAATGCACAATTTAAGAAGAAAAGCACATATACAACTAAATATCAACAAAGTACTATAAGAAGACAGATGATTCCACTGGGTGGCTATAGTCAATAATAACTCAATTTTACATTTTAAAATAACTAAAAGACTATAATTGGATGTTTGTAATACAAAGGATAAATGCTTAAGGGGATAGATACCCCATTGTCCATGATGTGGTTAGTTCACATTGCATGCTTGTATCAAAACATCTCATGTACCCTATAAATATATACACCTACAATGTACCCACAAAAATTAAAAATATTAAAAGAAAAAAAGAAAACACATAATTAATTCTTCCTGAAAAAGGTTTAAAAAAAAAAAGGCTTTAAGAAAATGGTGTTTGATTTAGATCTTCAGAATATAGGAATTCACCCAACAGTGAGGTGAGTGAAAAACATCCAAGCCCGGAAACAGCATAAGGCAGACAGGCAGAAGCACATGGCATCTACGCTCAATGATGGAGCCTTGCTACTCCAACAGAGGCTTGAGTGGAGGCACTGGCATCACCTGGGAGCTTGTTAGAAATGCAGAATCTCAAGCTCCATCCTTGAACTTCTGAATCAGAATCTACATTTTAACAATATTTCTAGGTGATTTGTATGCCCACTTGAGATGAAAACACACCAGTTTAGAGGGTTTTCATTGTTGGAGTGTTGGAAGTCCATACAGCTGGAAAAGGTGGACAGAAACTAGATAGGGACACAACAAGACTACAATATTTAGAAGCCTGAAGTTCATCCCATAGCCATGGGTAAACCACCCAAAGTTTTGTGAAGAGCAGAATAATATTACAAAAATCAACATTTTAGGATGCGAATGCTTTTAGAAAATAGTGAAAAAGAAAACTACCTAGGGTATTTTGTAACAATTTAGATAAGAGATTATGATAAATCCCTGGCCTGAGACAATGGTAGTAAAAATGGAAAGAATGAGACATATTTCAGAGACACGCCACAAAAAGGATTGCCAAGATTTTATCATAACTGTAAGAGGCCATATTAGAGAGGGAAGACTGAGAAAAGGACTCACTCTAGGAAGTGACTAGTTTCAAGATGAACTATAATATATTGCTGAAGGCAAAAGTAAGTGAAAGCTGTAAGAGCTATAAAGGGAAAGACACTTCAAAACTAGGATGGCAGATGAGGCAACGGTAATAACACCAGTCATTTATTCAGTCATTCATTTATTCAAAAATGTTTGTTAATTGTCTGGTAATTGCCAGTTTCTTATCAGCACTGAGGAAACTCAGAGTCTCTGTCCACCGGATCTCATGTTCTAGAAGAGATGGAAAACAAATAGGTAGATGAATGAATATGCAATATTTCTTCAGGTGGAGATTAGAGTTAGTGTTTTATTTATTTATTTATTTATTTTTTTATAGTATGGTAAGCTCAATAGAAGCTATTTTCATTTTTTTTTTTTCTTTTTTTGAGACTGGCTCTTGTACTATCACGAGGCTGGAGTGCAGTGGCATGATCATGGCTCACTGCAGCCTCAATCTCCTGGGCTCAAGCCATCCTCCCACCTCAGCCTCCCAAGTAGCTGAAACTACAGACTCATGCCACCACACCTGGCTACTTTTTTAAAAAAAAATTTTTTCAGAGACGGGGTCTCACTATGTTGCTCAGGCTGATCTTGAACTTCTGGCTTCAAGTGATCCTTCTGCCTCAGCCTCCCAAAGTGCTTGAATTACAGGGGAGAGCCAGCAAACCTGGACTCAGAGCCATTTTAAGTACAGAGGTCAGGAAAGGGCTCTGTGAGCATGGCCTTTCATGGCAAAGGAAAAAGGTGATGTATCTAGAACTGACTTGGGAAATTCAACTACTTTAAGAAAACATTTATTTTGTTTCACTGTTTTGCAGAAAAAAAAATGGAGTCAAACTTATTTTAATAATAACCAAGATGATAACTTACATTTCCATGATTTTCATAGTTTTATACTTTTATATATATTATCACATCTGACTCATATAGATCCTTTTGAAAGGGAGGAGAGACAACTTTTACAGATAAAAAGTCCAAAGTTTAAAATAGGTGGGGTAACTTGATCAAGATTTCATATTCTAAAATTATGAGATCTTTTGATTTATAGATGAGTTAACTATTAAAATGATTAATTATACAATAAAGTTTGTTAGAGCTTACAAAAGAGACTCAGGCTACAGATCTAAAAATGTAAACTTCCTTATGATAGAGTAAAGATGGCTGCAATTTTTTTTCTTTTTTTTTTTTTTTTGAGACAGAGTCTCGCTCTGTCACCCAGGCTAGAGTGCATCGGTGCAATCTCATCTCACTGCAAACTCTACCTCACGGGTTCAAGGGATCCTCCTGCCTCAGCCTCCCGAGTAGCTGGCATTACAGGCACCCACCACCATGCCCAGATAATTTTTGTATTTTTAGCAGAGACACGGTTTTACCATGCTGCCCAGGCTGATATTGAGCTCCTGACCTCATGATCTGCCTGCCTCGGCCTCCCAAAGTGCTAGGATTACAGGCATGAGCCATGGTGCCCGGCCTTCTATCCAGGAGTGAAGTCTAATTCCCATCCTTTTGTATCTGGGGTAGGTGTAGTTACTAAATTACAAATGAAATGTTGAGATGGTGATAAGATATACTTCATGACTAGGCTCCTTCGTAGGCTAGACCCACAGAAGCCTAGCAGCAGGATTCTGTCTCTCTAGCTAACATCACTCACTCTGGGGAAAAGCCAGCCATTATGTTACAAAAAGAAAGAAAGAAAAAAGAAAAGTCTAAGCATTTTGAAATCCCCATGCCATGAGGAAGATCAGTGAGCTATGTGGGGAAGCTGCTGAGGACAAATATCCAACTTTTTCCAGCTGCTCCAGCCATGCCAAGCCCCAACCCAAGACATGTGAGTGAAGATGCCTTCAGATTACTTTAGATTCGGCCACCTCTAGCTGCTATGTCATGGCAACCACATAAGAAATCCCTAGTGAAAACTGCCCTGCTGAATCCGGTCAACCCACAGAACTGAGAGAGTAATAAATTATTGTTTGATGCCATCAAGTTTTGGGGAAGTTTCTTACACAGCAACAGATATCCAGAATACCCATTATTTTTTAAAGGCATGCAATAGCATTAAAAACATAAATAATAGCCGGGCATGGTGGCGGTCCCTGTAGTCCCAGCTACTAGGGAGGCTGAGGCAGGAGAATGGCATGAACCCAGGAGGCAGAGCTTGCAGTGAGCCGAGATCGCACCACTGCACTCCAGCCTGGTGGATAGAGTGAGACTCCGTCTCAAAAAAAAAAAAAAAAAAAAAAAAACATAAATAAATGGATACTAACTGAGCAAAGGACTTTGAAATTAATTTTTTTCTTTCATAGGTATCACATTCTACAACAACCACATAAACGTCCACGTAATTCAAAGGATATTTTAAAAAGTAATGACTTTCATTTTGGATGCATCATGTGTTTTAGATGTAGTGCTCTGAGAAAACAATACAGCATCAAAGAGTGTTAAATCGAGAAGATGTCTTTCTTAGAAGCCATTAGTCTGATTCTCTCAATTTGCATATGAGGAATGAGAGAGAGAGACAGAGAATGAGAAATTCCATTATTTACAGAAATTCATGCAAACCTTGTGAAAAACCGTGAAAACCCAAGGCCTTTGGACTCATGTTTTCCTCTCTCAGAAGATGTTTGAAAAATCAGTATTCAACAGATGAATGAAATTGACATAGTATTATTTGACTAGTAATTAAATTTTATATTGTTAGATGAGTCCAAGCTTTAGAAAACTAGACCTAAGTCTTCAACTCCAAAAGCAATACTATTTGTTTTCTGATGTTCTGTACAATATTGCATGGCAATTTAAAACAAATGTGTTTAGAAAAAAACTCATCAATAGGAAAAAAAATCAGAAGATTGGTTGCCTGTAGGGTGGAATGGAAATTGACTAGATGGGCACAAAAGTACTTTCTAAGGTGATGAAAATGATACATATATTTTAATTGAAGTATAGGTTACATGGGTGTATATATTTACAAAACTCATGGAACTGTTTTCTTAAGATCTGAGCATTTCACTGTATATAAATTACTCCTTAATTTAAAAAAATAAGAATTAAAAGAGATTTTCTCCTTCACAAGAGAAAATAACTTATCAACAGTTGGTTTGCCAATAGTGGAGATGGTTTGGGTCTATTTAACTTACCTCTTTCTCTGTTTTCCAATTATGAAATGGATGGACAAAGTCAATGGTATGTACATCTGTGGTCAGAAAACAAAGTAAAGCTAACAAAGCCACTCAGAAGCTAAACATATGTGACCACAAAACGTATGAGTTAAAAAGGGTCTGATAAATTATCTAATCCAATTTTTTTTTATTTTGTAGATAACATTGGCCTTGCTAACACATTTAATAAACAGTGGTGCTTTTAAAAAACTTGATGGTAAATGAAGATGTTGAGCCATTATTTGTAGAGTAGAAGCTCACTTATCCAGCAGAATTAGATCAGCATATAAGAATGAGTTAAAGCTGGTATTCAAAAGGAAGAGAGGAAAATGGCAGATAGGAGACAGGACTAATGGGAAGCTCCCACTTGGACAAACAGAACAGCACCTGGAGACGCACATTATGAACCTTTGCTTCAAGAACTACAGCAGGAACATAACAGGAAAACTGAAAGAATTCACAGACCCTTTGAAAGAAGAGGCTTGCTGCTGCAAACTTCAAGAGAGCTGAAAAACTGAGTTCTCAAAGTGTGAAGAGGGGGAAATGTCTGCCTCTGAACACACATCCCCACTGGGGAACCTAAAAATACAGATCATGAGAGAAAGATGTAACCTTACCTAGAGCAGAAACAGATTCAGAGAGCCAAACAAAATATGAAAGTAGAAGAAGCAGCGGGAAGAGCCCTGTAGGCACTCCTGGTCCCACGCTCGAGCCCAGGGAAGCCATCCCTGGCTTTATTTCACAGTAGCCCTTAGGGAGGAAGCCAGCAGAACAGGGGAGAGGCCACAGGTTGAAGGAAGCTTCTAGCTGAGCTTTAATAATTTTTGACTGAGCACAGATTTTCTGAGCAGGATCCAGGGAAGTGAATGGGAAGTGCAGATAGGAGTGCAGAAGCCACTGCTGACAGTGTGGGAAGTTAGGAGGGGAGAGGTCTGAGAGCCCTACTTGCTTTCTCAGCGGGGAAGCTTGTAGCCTGGGGCAAGATTTCAGCCCTGCACAGCTTCCTAGTGAGGCACAGCAGGAGGGAGAGTGGCCTTGCTGACTGTGTGGGAGCAGTGTGAGGCCTGTCGCTGCTGGCTTTCCCACACTTCCCTGGTGACCGGTATGATGCAGAAGAGGCAGCTATAACCCCCTTGGAACATAACTTCACTGGCCTGAGAAGCACCCCCCATCCCCCACAGTGTCCGCAGCAAGCCCTGCCCCAGGTGAGGTTTTGTTCAGACCCACCTAACCCTGCCCCAACCTGATGGTTTACTGCCCTGGTAGACAAAGAGAAAAGACATAAAAACTCTTGGGAGCTCTATGGCACTGCCCATCACCTGAGAAACCCAAGCACTTATTCTAGCCAACATAGGGCTATTTCCTTTCTACTACCGCAGTTGGTGCTCTCTTGAAAGCACCACCTCCTGGCTGGAGGCCAACCAACTCAAGCCATTACAGCAACTCATAAAAGAACAACCCTGCCCCAAGAAAGGAGAAAACAACAGCTAATTTCACTGCCTGCAACATCCTGGCTAATCAGAGGTCCTGAGTCCGTCCATGTGACAACTTGACTGCTAGCATAACCAGCATTTGAATAAAACCAGCACACTGAACAAAACTACAACCAAGGAATTCCAAAAAGTCAACTTCACTCCCTGCCACCTCCACTGGAGTAGGTGCTGGTATCCATGGCTGAGAGACCCAAACATGAATCATATAACAGGATTCTTTGCAGACATTCCCCAGCAACAGTCCAGAGCCCAGTAGCTCCACTGGGTGGGTAGACTCAGAAGGGCAATAACAATTACTGCAGTCCAGCTCTCAGGAAGAATCATTCCTAGGGGAAGGGAGAGAGCACCACATTAAGGGATCACCGCTTGGGACATAAAAATCTGAACCGCAGCCCTTGAGTTCCAAATCTTTCCATTGAAACAGTCTACCCAAATGAGAAGGAACCAGAAAAGTAATTCTGGTAATATGAAAAAAAAGATTCTATAACACTCCAAAAGATCACACTAGCTAAACTAAGAACTCTCTGAATTGCCAAATGAAGAATTCAGCAGGTGATTATTAAGCTACTCAAGGAGGTACTAGAGAAAGGTGAAAATCAACTTAAAGAACATTAAAAAACAATATAAGATATGATTGAAAAGTCTTTCAAGAAATAGATATAAAGAAAAGACAATCACAACTTCTAGAAATGAAAGATACCCTTAGAGAAATACAAAATACACTGAAAATTTTCCACAATAGAATCAAATGGAAGAAAGAACTTCAGAGCTCAAAGACAAGCCTTTTGATTTAACCCAATCCAACACAAAGAAAATGAATTTTTAAAAACTGAACAAAGCCTCTAAGAAGTTTGAGATTATGTTAAATGACCAAACATAACAATAGCTGGTGTTCATGAGGAAGAAAAAAAAAATTTCATGTTTGGAAAACTTATTTGAGGAAATAATCAAGAAAAACTTCCCTGGGCTTGCTACAGATCTAGACATTCAAATACCAGAATCTCAAAGAATACCCAGGAAATTAATCACAAAAAGATCATCACCTGGGGACATAGCCATCAGGTTATCTAAAGTCAAGACAAAGGAAGGAATCTTAAGATCTGTGAGGCAAAAGGTAACTTATAAAGGAAAACTTATCTGATTAACAGCAGATTTCTCAGTAGAAACCCTCAAGCCAAAAGGGATTGGAGTCCAATCTTTAGCCTCCTCAAACAAAATAATTGCCAGCCAAGAATTTTATATCCAGAAACCTACGCTTCATAAATGGAGAGATAAAGTCTTTTTCAGACAAATGCTGAGATACTTTGCCACTACCAAGCCAGAACTACAAGCAATGCTAAAAGGAGTCCTAAATCTTGAAACAAAAGCTGGAAATACACAAAAATGGAACCTCTTCAAAGCAAAAATTTCACAGAGCCTATAAAACAGTAACACAATGAAACACACACACACACACATACTAACTTCCCTAAATCATTCTATGAAGCCAGTATCACCTTAATACCAAAGTCAGGAAAGGACATAACAAAAAAGAAAACTAGGGACCAATATCCCTGATGAATATAGATGCAAAAATCCTCAACAAAATACTAGGTAACAGAATCTAATAGCAAAAAAAAAAAAAAAAAAAAAAAAAAAAAAAAAAAAAAAAAAAAAAAATACACCATAACCAAGTGGGTTTCATACCAGGGATGCAGGGATGGTTTAACATATGCAAGTTAATAAATGTGATACACCATATAAACAGAAGTAAAAAAGAAAAATCATATGATCATCTCAACAGATGCAGAAAAAGCATTTGACAAAATCCAGCATCACTTTATGATTAAAACCCTCAGCAAAATCAGCATAAAAGTGACATACCTTAAAGTAATAAAAGCCATCTATGACAAACCCACAGCCAGCATTATACTGAATGGGGGAACGTTGAAAACATTTCCGCTGAGAACTGGAACAAGACAAGGATGTTCACTTTACAAAATCAATGTATACAAATCAGTAGCACTGCTATACATCACCAATGACCAAGGTGAAAATCAAATTAACAATTCAACCCCTTTTACCACAGCTCCAAGAAAAATAAAATACTTAGGAATATACCTTACCAAGAAGACAAAAGATCTCTACGAGGAAAACTACAAAACACTGCTGAAAGAAGTCATAGATAACACAAACAAATGGAAACACATCCCATGTTCATGGATGGGCAGAATCAAGATTGTGAAAATGACCATACTGCCAAAAGCAATCTATAAATTTAATGCAATCTCCATGAAAATACCATCATCATTCTTCACAGAACTAGAAAAAACAATCCTAAAATTCATATGAAACCAAAAAAGAGCCCTCATAGCCAAAGCAAGACTAAGCAAAAAGAACAATCTGGAGGCATCACATTAACCGACATGAAACTATACCACAAGACTATAGTTACCAAACAGCATGGTACTGGTATAAAAATAGGCACCTAGACCAATGAAACAAAATAGAGGACCCAGAAATAAAGCCAAATACTTATAGCCAGTGGATCTTTGACAAAGCAAACAAAAACATAGAGAAAGGACACCCTATTCAACAAATGGTGCTGGCATAATTGGCAAGCCACATGTAGAAGGATGAAACTGTATCCTCATTTGTCACCTGATGCAAAAATCAACACAAGGTGGATCAAAGACTGAAATACAAGACCTGAAACCATAAAATTCTAGAAGATAACCTTGGAAAAACTCTTCTAGACACCGGCTCAGGTGTTCATGACCAAGAACCCAAAAGTAAATACAACAAAAACAAAGATAAATAGGTTGGACTTAATCAACTAAAACGTTTCTGCACAGCAAAAGAAAATCAGCAAAGTAAACAGACAACCCACCGCATGGAAGAAAATCTTCTCAAACTATGCATTCACAAAGGACTAATACCCAGAATCTACAAGGAATTCTGACAAACCAGAATAGGTTGGACTTAATCAACTAAAAAGCTTCTGCACAGCAAAAGAAAATCAGCAAAGTAAACAGACAACCCACCGCATGGAAGAAAATCTTCTCAAACTATGCATCCACAAAGGACTAATACCCAGAATCTACAAGGAATTCTGACAAACCAGCAAGAAAAAAAAAAAAAAAAAAAAAAAATCCCATGAGAAAGTTGTATTGCTCAGCCACAAGAAGGAACGAAATAATGGCATTCGTAGCAACCTGGATGGAGTTGGAGACCATTATTCTAAGTGAAGTAATTCAGAAATGAAAAACCAAACATATAGTCTTCACTTATAAGTGGGAGCTAAGCCGTGAGGACACAAAGGCATAAGAATAATATAATGGACTTCGGGGACTTGGGGGGAAGGGTGGGGATAGGGTGACAGATGACGGACTACACATTGGGTACAGTGTACACTACTTAGGTGATAGGTGTGCCAAAATCTCAGAAATCACCACTAAAGAATTTATCCATGTAACCAACCACCACCTGTTCCCAAAAAAAAATTAAAATAATTTTTAAAAAGGAAGAGTGGTAAGCATTTTAGTTTAACTAAAGTGTAAATTTGGTTTAGACATTCATTTATTTTTAGTCTTTTGATGAAGGACCACAGCCTTCCCCACCTGGCAAGTGGGTATGCTAGTTGGACAGTTGCATAAATTGTGGTGGATAAAGAGAGGCAGGATAGCACAGTGGGAAGGGAAGAGGCTCTGGACAAAGCTACTGTGTTCTCAATCTCAGTTCTGCCACTTGCTAACTGTGTGACTTTTAGGAAGTTGCATAGCTTCTCTGTGCCTCAGTTTCCTTATATGTCAAATGGGACATTGCTTACCATGCACAGTAGTTATGAGGATGAGAAATCCTTAGAACAGCACCTGACTCGTTGAAAGTGCCAGATAGTTGTTTATTAAATAGAAATAAACAGGTCAGGCATGGTGACTCACACCTGTAGTCCCAGCACTTTGGGAGGCCAAGGTGGGGGAATTGCTTAAGGCCAGGAGTTCAAGACCAGCCTGAGCAACATGATGAAACCCCAGCTCTACCAAAAACACAAAAATTAGCCAGCTGTGGTTCTGCGTGTCTGTAGTCCTAGCTACTTGGGAGGCTGAGGTGGAAGAATCATCTGAGCATGGGAGGTGGAAGTTGCAGTGACCCATGATTGTGACACTGCACTCCAGCCTGGCTGACAGGGGACATCCTGTCGGAAAAGAAAGGGAAGGAAAGAGGAGGGTAGGGGAGGGGAGGGCAGGGGAGGGCAGGGGAGGGAGGAGGGGAGGGGACTTCCAAGATGCATCAGCTTTGAATTCTGACTGTTTCTTTAGATGTCTTAGAATTTAAAGACACATTCTTTCCTTTTTTATTTATTTATTTTTTTATAGTTGTCTTATCCACCTAATTTGATAGCAAGTTTTGGGGATTTCTTTAAAAAACAACAACAACAACAACACAACAAAAATCAACTTTGTCTTTCCTTGACATTAAATTTCTCCCCAGAGAAACCCAAAACTCTTTCCCTGACATTCATGTTTTGCCACTTGGTATAATATTTATTAAATTAAATAATAACAATAGGAAGTAAAATTTGTGTAGTATAAACATAATAAATGCTTGGTAGGCACCAATTCAACAGGTGAGGCAAATGTACAATCCCCCCGGAGAACAGCCCACTAGCTGGATGATTGCAGAGAGAGAATGATGGACATTAGTCACTGTGTTCTACAAAGAGAAGGATAGTTTTAGCAAATCCAAAGAGGTTTTTTAAAAAGTTACTAGATGTGAGGGTGATCTGGCTGTGACACGTCACCCCATTGATCACCAGGGTTGATTTGGCTGATCTGGCTGGTTAGGTGGGTGTCGCCTTCCTCCCTCACCGCTCTTTGTGCATTCCTCCCGAAGATGCATGCTCAGTCAAAGAGGATAACCATCCCTGATAAAGGAGGGCCAGTCTTCCATCAAGGGTATACGAATAGCTACGATCTCCTGCTAGAAAATTTAAACAAGCTCTCAAATAGGTGGATTTTTTTTTTAATTTTGTTATTGTTGTTTTGTTGTTGTTTTATTTTTCTTTTGAGATGCCATCTCACTCTGTCACCCAGGCTGAAGTGCAGTGGCGTGATCTCGGCTCACTGCATCCTCTGTCTCCCAGCTTCAAGCAATTCTCTTGCCTCAACCTCCTGAGTAGCTGGGATTACAGGTGTACATCACCACACCCAGCTAATTTTTTTGGATTTTTAGTAGAGACAGGGTTTCACCACGTTGGCCATGCTGGTCTCGAGCTCCTGACCTCAAATGATCCACCTGTCTCAGCCTCCCAAATTGCTGGGATTACAGGCGTGAGCCAATGCATTCAGCTTCAAAGACGTTTTTAAGAGTTGCAACTGTGCTATGAAACTTTTATTCTAAGGACCCTTGGAGCCGTTGGGCCCATTTCAAACTTTAACTTGAAAGACCTTTGCTTAGTAGTTTATAAACCAAATACTTATAAACATCCACTGAGTCTCTTTATTTTTCTTGAAAGACCTTTGCTTAGTAGTTTATAAACCAAATACTTATAAATATCCACTGAGTCTCTTTATTTTTCAGGAAGTGTCATCAGTACTAAATAGTTTGGGGGGAAAATAAAAGAACAGTTTGCAACAAATCTTCAATACACAGAGATTACATTTGATATTGTCAGATGAATTCAAGTGTTAATATAAATTGGACCCAAGATCTCAAGTCCAAAAGCAGTACTATCTGTCTTTCTGATGTGACATATACATTATATGACATGGCTTGGCAATTCAAAAGAAAATGTGTTCACAGAAAAATTAATCTACAGGGATACTTGTAGGCTGGGGACGAAACTGACTGTGAAATGGCACAATAAAATTTTGGGGGTGGTAGAAATTCTCTATATCTTAGGCACATGGGAGATATAAACACTGTGACTTAACCACCCCAACCCTCCTATGCCTTTTCCAGGCCTGAGGACACCTACTGCCTGTTTGGTTCATCCCATTCTTGCTATTTATGACCCCAGGACTGTTCGCTACCAACGTGTCAGCAGAAGTGGCATAGCTTCTCCACACGCACATCTGGCTAGAACAGGACAGGAACGAAACATGTTTTAGAAATTGACTTTGACATGAGCAGGGACTCTTTGTTTGAGAAGTATCTGTTGGATTACTTCATACCGACTAAGGGTTAACGGGTCACATTCCATTTCTTCCATTCTACCACAGAAAAAGCTGGGACACATAAGGACATGGCAAAAACACATCACGTGACTGCATGGACCAGGCATGCATTCCAAAGATAAACACAAACATCTCCAACCAGTGTTGAAAAGCACGCATTTTCATCCTAGTCAGGCTGATTGCAGCCTCACCAGCAGGGCTGAATGCTGATCCCCATTCAGTAACACTTCGAATGCCTTTGTTCCAGCGTTTCCCAGCAGTGCAAACATAATGGAAAAGAGACTGTCAAATGACAGCTCGCTTCTTTTCTCTTTCTTAATATAAGAAAAAATAACCGCAAGGGTGGAAAATAAAGAATATAAGAAAAAAACAGAGACAAATGTGTAAAAATTCAGATAATCTGAAATAGAGGAAACTTTCACAAATGTTTTATGATCTACTTTCCTTTAAAGGAAATGAACAATAAAGCAAAACTAAACAAGAAAAAAATGTTAATGACTGCAACTGCTGTTAAGTAGGAAGTAAACCTTTTAGGCCAAACTTGGCCTTCCAGTGGAAATATGAGCAGTTCTTAGGGAATATCAGTGAAAATAGGTGTAATTAAGGAGAATACATCCCAGCAGCCCTCAAGACTGCCTAATAATAAAGCTGTACTCTTAGCATAATAAAGACACATTCTCATCCATTTCCAAAAAATACTGCAGGGAGAAAAACACAACATGAGCCCTTATAAATCAATGGGGAAAATGGTCTGGTGGGTTCACACATAACAAGTAAGACCATCGTATGCTCTACCATTTTTGTACCATTTTTAATATTAGGAACTGGGTGACTTTTTAGGTTGCCATTCTCTGTTTCCTTCCTCTACACCATAGCCCTTGTTATCATGCATATCAAACACACAGGAGCACTAAAGGCATTCATTATGGCCACTGCTGAATTCCAAATGAGAATAGTTTAAAAATATATGTTACTGTTCAAGACAAGTCAACACATTTCAAACAAGAGAGCCCTGTTTGAATTTAGAAAGCAACTAAAACCCACAGCAGAGAGGAGATCTGAGTCCCTGGCGCTCTGTGCTGTGAGGATTGGGGGTGGAACTATCACGGAGAGGAGGCGCTCAGTAAAAGAGAGGTGGAATTCAAAGCCAACACCAGTTCCCCTGGGGTCTGTTGTAATCAGGAGACAAATGGTCTGTACTCAGTAGCATGTATTCATTCTGTTGCAAGAGGCTGCCAATGCGAGCTTCCCTACGCTTTTGTGGAAATACAGTACGAGTCTTTTTCCCTTTCAGTTGCTATAGAACGAGAAGAATAAAAAGTCCACTGCTGACAAACACTGCTTTGGGCATTTGACACTGGTCTTTGATCCAGTTACTCAGACAGTTCAAAATGAACAAATTAGGTGTTTACAACAAAAGACATTCCGTTTTAGCCTGTTCAAGTGCCAAGTGGAGTGGACAGCTCGCTCAAACAGAACTGGGAAATTTCTCCCTGCCAGGCCACAAGATGGGCATTGGAAGTTCATTCCCTGAGAACAATTAATAAATTATGATACTGCTTTTTTAAATTAAAAGAAAAAAAAGAAAGAAAACACGGGGTTTGGGTCAACAAAGTAAATCTATACCATCTGGAATGTGAGTCACGACACAGCAGATCCTTGAGGCTAGAGACCTACAGGGACAGATCTTCATTCTTCATGGGATGGTCTGATTATGGGACAGACACTGAAAAAAACACTCATTTTAACATTTCTGCCTGAAAATCAAGTCTATATACCATGCAGTCTACAGTCTACACATCACATAGCAAACGGCAACATCTGTATTCTATTATGTAAATTCCCCTCTTAAAAGTATTTTAATATTGTTCTCAAAGACAGAAGGAAAAGTGGGTGTCTGGGCGTGATCCCTATTCACAAAAGAGAATGGTTTTGTTCCCTTGACTTAAGTGTCTGCTTTATTTCTATTGAAAATAGTGCATCTTAGACAAGAACCCATTGCCTCCGTTTCCTTTTTGTGAAAAGAAGTGTTTGTGCTAGGAAATGATTAGTTAAAAACTCTAGCAGTCTATGGCTAAGGAAGGATTGTAAATGGACTATGTGATTTGCACCATATTCTTCTAATAGGGGACATCTGATTAAAATCTTTAAAATAATTACAGTGTTTAGAAAAGCAGACGCCACTTCAGCAACTGTGTCCGGCAGCAGTGGGCTTTGAGGTCTGCTATGTGAGGCGAAGCGAATGCATGAAACATGCTGAACAGTGGCACTTTAAAATCACATTTTATTTTCAGCAAGCAATGGGGAGTGGAAAAGGAAAAGCAAGTGTGGAAAAAGAAAGAAATCTGTTAGCACAGATCCAAATATCCCCTAGAATCGAAATGTCAGCCTTGAAAATACCGAGCAAGCCAGCTTGTCTAGTATGTTACCATCCTGCCTTATAATTACCGGAAAGTAGTTATTTATCTGTTGTGTTCAGCTACCCTGTCAGTACGCCTGAGTTTAATTATCAGACCTCACTGGAAGTTCAATTTCCTCTGTTCCTTCTTTTTGCTGCAACATAAATCGAAATTGCTTCATAATTTCTGTTAACTGTTTTGGCACACTGTCTCACACATCCTGAGTTCTTGCCCACAAGGTAGTCTCCTCTCACGGCCTCTCCAGCTATAAAGGAGGCATCTGTTTGCTGCAGTTTCAACCCTCATAAGCCCCATGATTCTTTGGTATATCAAAGTTCACACCCTGTTGTCCATCAACTTGGAGAAAAAGAGAAGAGGCTGGGCGCAGTGGCTTACACCTGTAATCCCAGCACTTCGGGAGGCCAAGGCAGGAGGATCACCTAAGGCCAGGAGTTTGAGACCAGCCTGGCTAACATGGCGAAACCTCATCTCTACTAAAAATACAAAAATTAGCTGGGCATAGTGGCACACGCCTGTAATCCCAGCTACTTGGGAGACTGAGGCAGGAGAACCCTTGAACCTGGGAGGCAGAGTTTGCAGTGAGCCAAGATCTTACCACTGCACTCTAGCCTGGTCAACAGAGTGAGACTGTCAGAAAACAAAACAAAACAAAACAAAAAAACCTAAAAAAAGAGAAACAACATAGGCGGTTGTCTGCTTCTTTCACCTTCACGGAGCACAAGAGCTTCAAACATCTGCCTGTGATGGGGCAGCTGAGCCAGGAAATTCAAAACTGCTCCAAAGAAGGAGCTGGGAGAAGTCAAACAAACAGGCCTTGCCATGCCTTTCCCCCTTCGCCTCCCTGACGAGTGATCCTTCCAATAAAAGGATCTTGTTCTGGGGCGTGATTATTTCCCATAAGCCCTATGTAGAAACAGAGCCTTGATTGTCAGAGACTTTGAGATCTGTATATATCTAAATTAGAGGAAAGAAAAAACAGAGCTTAGGTTCAACGTTCTCCTACTCTCTCATGAGTCCTCCATGAGTGAACCCAGCCCTAAGGAAAAAACTGAATACTTAGAACAAGGTATTAATATTATCACAGGTCTGCGAAGAATCTGGACTCACTCTGCAGAAATTATCCTACACAGGAAGTACATTATCAGATGGTGGTGATTTTTTTGAAGTTTATTTGTAGCTGGGCATGACAGCAATTGAAAGTTTCTCTATCCTCTGAGGTATACTTCTCTCCATCACCCAAAGTTAGTGGCAGTCAAATGAGTACAAACTCAATCTCAGCTCTGCCACTTACCATCTCTAAGACCCTGGGCAAGTTGCCTAACCTCTCAGTTACTCGGTGTTCTGTACAGTGGGATAATAAAAGTTCCAGCCTCACAGGGATGTTGTAAAAGTGAAATGTATTATATGCAAAGCACTTAGAATAGTACCAGATATTATTACTATTATTACTCTTACTATTTCATTGTATTCGCTGTTTCCCCCTCCCTCATGGTTTCTGGCGTATTGATTTGATCTACTCAGAGTAAGCTTTCAATAATATAAATTGATTAGCAACAGCCAGTACAACAATGTTATAGGCTTTTAAGGGGAGCAATCTCATTGACAAATACTTACACCTAATATTCTAAGTTCAACCTCTGATAGTGTTAACACTAATTTACATGTTCTTCTGTTTACAAACAAGTGTCTAAAATAGAGTTTTATGTGTTTTACACAATTTTAAGACCTAACGGTGTGTTGTCTATGTTGGTATTCTGCAGCTGCCATAACAAATTACTGTAACCTTGGCTTAAGAGAAGAGAAATTTATTTTCTCATCATACTGGAGGCCAGGAGTCTGAAATCAAGGTCTCAGGAGGACTGCATCAGAGACACTTGGGGAGAATCGCATACTTCTCTCTTCCAGTTTCTGCTGTCTTCAGGCATTTTTTTTTTTTTTTTTTTTTTTTTCGCTTGAGGGTGTATCACTTCAATCTCTGCCTCCAAGGACACATTGCCTCCTCTTCTGTCTGACTTCCACCTGGTGTGTCTGTCAAAATCTCCACTCTGCCTCACTCTTATAAGAACTTACCATTGGATCTAGTCCCCACCAAATAATCCAGGACAAACTCCTCCTCATAAAACATTTAACTTAATTATGTCTTTTTGCCTTATCAAGCAATGTTCACAGGTTCTGGTGATTGGCAGGTGGACATATCTTTTTGAAGAACACCCTTCAGCCCACTACAATGCCTATTATCAATATATACTGGGAGAGATTGTAAAGCCTGTCTGATTTATTTTAATCAGGTGCCAATGACTCATATTCATAGATGTATAGGGAACATTTGTGCTGGTTACCACTAACGATTACACACACACAAACACACATACTCTCATGCCTACTCTCTGGCTTGTCTTCATTAGAGTAGGTGAGAGTTTTTGTTTTATAACTGAGAGATGTTTCAGTGGGTGAGGAGCCACGGGAAAGAGGAGGCCAGTATTCCCATATCATGTCTTATAAAGTGGTTTTCATTCTCCTTCTAGAAAGAGATGCTACAACGTGGAAAGCAATCAAGGGATCCCGTGAGGTTCTTCTGCACAGAAAGCAGAAAAGACCTCATGAGGCCCCCAAGCACCAGGAGAGCTGCTCTGGAGCCCAGTGACTATGAGTGGCTCTGAGACAGGGACAGCTGTTCTCCCTGCCTCTGTGCAGAACCAACCAAGCTTCTACTCCTTGGAATTCAAAGCTTGGGGAGCATCCTGCAGCATCTCCCTTATCTTGGATGTCAGTCACTCATGATGTACTGGTGGATGTCAGTCACTCATGATGTACTGGGACATTGACAAAGCACTGGAAATGGGCAAGACGGGCCAGAGAAGGAGAGAAAGGGGCAACTGGTGAGAGGGCATAAGTAATCCATCCCACTGCAGGCCTCCGGAAAGATCTGAAGGACACTTTCCCGCGATGGGTGAAGCCCTGTTAGTGCATGGGTAAAGGTTATAATGCAATTTGATATTTTCATAAACATTTGCCTATGTAGGGAAGGAAATGTTGCCACTCTTGTAAGGACACTTGTCAAAGGTTAAGAAAAGATGGGAGAAGCATTTTAACCAATTGGTTACATCCTTTTTCTATTGCTGCTCTAAAAAAATAAATACCAAAAACTTAGTGGCTTAAAACAACACCTACTGGTTCTTTCAGTTTTCATGACTCAGCTGGATTCTGAAATTGACATCAAGGTATTATTGACACTACATTCTCTTCTGGAGGCTCCGGGGAATATCCACTTCTAAGCTCATTCGAGTTGTTGGCAGGTTTAGTTCCATGTGACTGTGGGACTAAGGTTTCCATTTCCTTGTTGGCTGTTGGTTGAAGTTTCCCATGGCTTCCTGCATTCCCTGGCTCCTGAACTCTCCATTTCTAAGCTATCAGTGGCACGTCTGATCCTTCCTTACTTCCTATCTTGCTGATCTCTTGTCTCCTTTTAAGAGTTTATGTCATTACATTGGTTACAACCAGATAATCCAGGATAATTTCCCTATGCTAATGTCAGCTGATTAGTAACATTACTAACATCTGAAAGTCCCATTAGGCATGTGAGAAAACATATTTATAGATATAACATCAAGAGATGAAGGTCATGGGGGCCAAAATTATGCCTGCCACACTGGTGAAACTTACAATAAAGTATGCTCCCCAACCCCATCAAAATAAAAGATTTCTGAACTAGCAATCAGAAGACCATATTCCAGTTTCAGCTCTACTGCCAGCTCATTTGTTGATGAAAATGGGTTGCCCCTTCCCTGCTTGGGGACTGGTTTCTGGTAATTGTAAAGAGCAACAGTCTGAGTAGATGCCATGTAAAGTCTCTTACTTCTCCAAAATTATGTAACTCTGTTTCTCCAGTAGTGAAAGGCTACAACCCATTATCAAATCCACAGTGCAAAATGTATCTTGTGGTTTTCAGTGAATTGCCCAGCTATTGTCAGCACCACCACTGGGGTCAGAGCTGTGGGATGCTGTCAACTTACATATGAGCTGTGTTTTAAAATAGATGGCCTGGGGAGTATTATGATATACTAAGCATACTAAATAGTTTCCTTTAGAAAGTCACCAAGTAAGAGTGCAATTGAGTCATTCAAACTAAAGGTTTGAGCTATGTGAGTCTAGGCTTTATCAGCTGATGCTACTGTTATACTCTAATCTTTGCTTATGGAGTTTAAATGCAGCCAAGCATCGAAAGTGAAAGACACGGAGGCCTGTAACTTCCAGTATGTTTCAACTTCAACCCACAAAGAATGGAACGAATTCCTCCTCCTATTTGTAACGTCCAACAACTTCCATAAATCTTTCCCAGGTACCCAGCCAGGCTCAGATAACATTTTCCAAAAGGATTGCAAATTTGGCAAATCTTGGCAAAGTTTAAAGTCTAAAGCATTACCTCAAATGTACTGACTACTAACTGAGACTTAAAAAGATATAAATATCTATTCCTATCATTTTTATCAGTCATATTAACAAGCTTTCAGTGGATCTTTATATGCAAAGTGGTTCAACACAGTACTCACACTTTAAATTGTTGAAAACAATAAAAAGTCCATCTTTCTCTTTTCCAATTACCCTCTCTCCACTGCTCTGTCTGTAAATCATCTTTTGTTTTATTTCTATATCAGTAACATTCTTCAAAAACTGAAGAACTAAGTATTTGCAACAATTTTCCTAAAAGGTTACTAGCAGTTGTCAAAATTGAGCAACTCAAATTTTCCAACATTTAAGCAAAGATGCTATTAAGAACCCATATGTTAGATCTAGAACTAAATTAAATTGCACTTATTCAACATATATTTAATGACTATCTACTATGTACCATATGTATCTGCTAGGAATAAAATGATGAACAAAGCAGTCCTTGATCTCAGAGTGTTTACATTCTAGTAGAAAATGCATAATAAACAAATCAAAATACTGTGAAGAAAGAAAGTTCAGTAAGGGAATAGAGTATATCTGAAAGAAATATTTTTAGACAAGCTACTTTCTGGCACAGGGACAAATTAAACAGAAGCGAACACTGTGAATGTGTGGAGCAAGAGTATTCCAGGCAGAGGGTCTGAATGGCAGGTACAAAGGTCTGGGCTTAAGAATGTCTTTGACAAGTTCTAGGAACATCAGAGAAGCCAGTTTGTTTCGTGGTGTGAGCAAGTGGTAGAGTGGTAGAAAGTGAGTTTGAAGGGACAGCCAGGGTCAAGTCATGCAGAGCTATGGTAATGACTTTGGACATTATTCTAAGTGTGATGAAAGCCAATGGAGGTTGAGGCCAGGTGCGGTGGCTCACGCCTGTAATCCTAACATTTTGGGAGGCCAAGGCGGGTGGATCACCTGAGGTTAGGAATTCAAGACCACCCTGGCCAACATGGTGAAACCCCATCTCTACTAAAAATACAAAATTAGCCGGGCACGGTGGCACTTGCCTGTAATTCCAGCTATTCAGGAGACTAAGCTGGGGAACTGCTTGAACCCAGGAGGCGGAGGTTGCAGTGAGCTGAGACTGTGCCACTGCACTCCAGCCTGGGTGACAGAGCAAGACTCCATCTCAAAAAAAGGAAAGAAAGAAGGAAGAAAGAAGGAAGGAAAGGAGGGAGGGAGGGAGGGGAGAGGAAGAGGGGGAGACAGAGAGAGAGAGAGAGAGAGAGAGAGAGCCAATGGAAGTTTGAAAACAGAGGGGTGACATGCTTTGATTTACAATTTCAAGTTCTCACTGTGGTTGCAGGTGGAGAACAGACATCAAGAATGAAAGCCAGAAGGCAAGTTAGAAAAGTTATTTTATAATAAATATAAGTTCAGACAAGAAAGGGACTAGGGTGGCAGTAGCACAAAATTGGTCAGGTTTAAGATATATCATGAAGGTTTTGCTGACATATGTTGGTGACAAAGTGGATGTGGAAAATGATTAAAAGAGAGGAAGTTGAATGCCCATCATTGACCAGTATAGGGTAACTGTAATTACATCTTCAAGCGTAAACGAAATCTTCTCTTCAAGGACATTGGATTGCTTTTTTTTTTTTTTTTTTTTTTTTTCCGACCTCCTTTGGGAGGACTTACTAATGTCTAAAGTGAGATGATGATGGATAGCTAGAGACAGATACCACCCATGATGATACCCATGTCCAAAGCACACCAGCAACATGGAGAAGAAGACATGTGTGACCCACTCCATGCACATGGGGAGCTGCACTGAAGGAAAAAGGCTAGCAGGAAACATACAATCGACTTTTTTTCATAGCAGTACACTGAGGCAGCCATAATCAAGGAAGACATAAAATCATTTTGCTTTCAGCTTTAAACTCTATGGTATAAGTGTGTCAGCTTGTAACCAGACTGGCATGTGGCAAAGTGAAATGAAATAACATTTAATGAAGTTTTCAGATATGTTACAAACACACCTTTACCAGAAGGTAAACTTTATTTTTCCCCAAGATCCCTTCAGATCAAGAGTTGAAGATATGACTCCCTCCCCAGCTCCCTCCCCAGCCCACTTTAAATTGCACACCTGCCCAAGTTTTGGTACTAAATATATATTAAATAAACCCAGTGAATATTTTATGTATTGCAATCCAGAAATACCCAGCTATATAAATTCTTTTATTTTTTTTTTTATTTTCAGATTCATACTAAGGCCCAGTGTCAACTATTTTATTTCAATTTAATGTAATAAATCATTATTGAGTTCTTACTATACACCAGATGTTATATAGATTCTGGAAATACAGGATGTAACAACTCTGTGGTTCCCAGCCTGCTAGGAAAGAAACAGGCATAGATGAACATCTGCATTAGTATATGGTGTCAAGATAAAAGAAAGAATAAAGTACTATGGGAATACTGATAAACTATTAGAATTACTATTTGGCTGAGGGTCCCAGGCAAAGCGATTGAGAGAGCCGACATTTGAATTGGACCATGAATGGATAGAATCATGACCAAAAGGAAAAACAAAAGGAGAAAGCAAGTCTGTGCTTGTTGTTGCAGATGGCAGTAGCTCAAGATTACTGGGGGTGGAGAGCAGGACTGCAGAGTGGTCATAGTCTTTGCAGCTACAGCTTCAGCTGCAATACCAGTTCTACCACTTATCATGTTACTTAATCTCTATATGCCTCAGTTTATCCATCTGTAATACTGGAATAATAGCTATTTCATAGAGCTTTGTAAGGAATAACTAATTTAATACAGTGCATTTAAGTGAAGCTTTTAGTACATAGCAAGAAGTACACAATGTCTGCTCTATAGCAATAGAAGGCAGGCTGATGATTTCTTATTTGAAGCATATTAACAAAGAGCACAAGACAACTTTTGTGGAGTAATTTAGACTTTTAGAAAATGATTATTTTGCAACTCTCTGATCTCAAAAGTTAAGACTGAACATACCAGGATGGGAATTTTACTTTCTAATGCCTGTGTTTGTGGTTAGTTATTTTTGATGACGTGGAAGTGATAGGTTTAAAACCTAAATGGTTCATATAGCTTCACCCTACCCTTGGCCACAGACTGAACTCTTAGCCCTAGCTAACCATGAGGCAAACAGATCATGAAAAAGGCAGACCACACAGTGGAAAAGTATCTTTATTACTTATCAGTTAGCCACTAGAAAAATAATTCAAAATCATGCCCTAGTGGCAGTGAGGTAGCAATGTCATTTTAATAAGTTAATTTAATGCTTTAAAATATATAAATTGAGCTACATTGTTCTTATACCTGAGGAAGAGACCATGTTTGAATTCTGAGTGAGGTTTCAGCATGCTTTCTGTGTGATTATACCTCATATTTGTATGGTAATTGATACTTCACTAAAAAACTTTTCCACTAGCCTTACCATATTCTAATTTCCAAGATGGTAAAACACTGAACTTGAGAAGTTTGAGCAAGGCTTCAATGTGGTTAAGGGGCAAGGATGCCCTGGAGAGAAATGGTGAAGGTGTTGGCAAGCAAGAGATAAATTACTAGCTTTTTCCACGGTTAAGGCCAACTTGATAATGAGGACAGTGAGAAAGAACCAAAACTATAACTACTAGAAACTACTAGAAGAAAACACAGAGGAAACACTTCGTGATATTGGACTGGGAAAGGATTTCTTAGCTACAACTTCAAAAGCACAGGCAACAAAAGCAAATATAGACAAATGGGATTACATAAAACTAAAAAGCATCTGCACAGCAAAAATAGCAATCAACAGAGTGAACAGACAACCTACAGAATGGGAAAAAATACTTCCAACCCATACATCTAATCAGGGGTTAATATCCAAAATATATAAGGAACTGAAACAACGAATAATCTAATTTAAAAATGGGTAAATGATCTGAATATAAATTTCTCAGAATAAAAAGGCCAGCACATATAAAAAAATGCTCAACATCATTAATCATCAGGCAAATGCAAATCAAAACTACAGTGAGATAGTAATATCATTTTACTATGTGAGAAGACAGACTGGCCTAGCCTCTCAGCCTATGTATTTCTCCTGTGCTGAATGCTTCATATCCTTGAACATTGGACTCAAAGTTCTCCAAGTTAGAAGGGCTACTACGATAAGACATAAAAAAGGAAAAAAAGGGGTGGTACCAAGATGGCTGAATAGGAACAGCTCCAGTCTGCAGCTCCCAGTGTGAATGACGCAGAAGACAGGTGATTTCTGCATTTCCAACTGAGGTACGGGGTTCATCTCACTGGGGCTTGCCAGACAAGTGGGTACAGCCCAAGGAGCAGGGCAGGGCATCACCTCACCTGGGAAGTGCAAGAGGGCGGGGAATTCCCTTTCCTAGCAAAGGAAAGCCGTGACAGACAGCACCTGGAAAACTGGGACACTCCCACCATAATACTGCACTTTTCCAACAGTCTTAGCAAACGGCACACCAGGAAATTATATCCCACGCCTGGCTCGGAGGGTCCCATGCCCACAGAGCCTGGCTCACTGCTAGCACAGCAGTCAGAGATCCAACCTCAAAGCAGCAGCAAGGCTGGGGGAGGGGTGTCCGCCATTGCTGAGGCTTGAGTAGGTAAACAAAGCGGCCTGGAAGCTCCAACTGGGTGGAGCTCACAGCAGCTCAAGGAGGCCTGCCTGCCTCTGTAGACTCCACCTCTAGGGGCAGGGCATAGCCAAACAAAAGGCAGCAGAAACCTCTGCAGATTTAAATGTCTCTCATAGCTTTGAAGAGAATAGTGGTTCTCCCAGCACAGAGTTTGAGATCGGAGAATGGACAGGTTGCCTCCTCAAGTGGGTCCCTGATCCCTGAGTAGCCTAACTGGGAGGCACCTCCCAGTAGGGGGGGTGACTGACACCTGAAAAGGTCGGGTGACCCTCTGAGAGGAAGCATCCAGAAAAAGAATTAGGCAGCAATATTTGCTGTTCTGCAGCCTCCACTAAGGATACCCAGGCAAATAGGGTCTGGAGTGGACCTCCAGCAAACTCCAACAGACCTGCAGCTGAGGGTCCTGACAGAAGGAAAACTAACAAACAGAAAGGACATCTGCACCAAAACCCCATCTGTACGTCACCGTCAACAAAAACAAAAGGTAGATAAAACCACAAAGATGGGGACAAAACAGAGCAGAAAAACTGAAAATTCTAAAATCAGAATGCCTCTCCCCTCCAAAGTAATGCAGCTGCTCACCAGCAATGGAACAAAGCTGGCTGGAGAATGAGTTTGACGAGCTGAGAGAAGAAGGCTTCAGATGATCAAACTTCTCAGCGCTAAAGGAGGCAGTTGGAACCCATTGCAAAGAAGCTAAAACCCTTGAAAAAAGATTAGACAAATGGCTAACTAGAATAACCAGTGTAGAGAAGTCCTTAAATGACCTGATGGAGCTGAAAACCATGGCATGAGAACTACGTGATGCATGCACAAGCTTCAGTAGCCGATTCAAACAACTGGAAGAAAGGTATCAGTGATAGAAGATCAAATGAATGAAATGAAGTGAGAAGAGAAGTTTAGAGAAAAAGGAGTAAAAATAAATGAACAAAGCCTCCAAGAAACGTGGGATTATGTGAAAAGACCAAATCTACGTCTCATTGTTGTACCTGAAAGTGATGGGGAGAATGGAACCAAGTTGTAAATGCTCTGCAGGATATTATCCAGGAGAACTTCCCCAGTCTAGCAAGGCAGGCCAACATTCAAATTCAGGAAATACAGAGAACGTCACAAAGATACTCCTCGAGAGGAGCAATTCCAAGACACATAATTGTCAGATTCACCAAAGTTGAAATGAAGGAAAAAACGTTAAGGGCAGCCAGAGAGAAAAGTTGGGTTACCCACAAAGGGAAGCCCATCAGACTAACATCAGATCTCTTAGTAGAAACTCTACAAGCCAGAA
>NW_016808057.1:1566572-1604338 GCF_001698545.2 Rhinopithecus bieti
AATTGAACAATGAGAATACATGGACACAGGGTGGGGAACATCACACACCAGGACCTACCAAGGGGTGGGGGTAGGGGGGAGGGATAGCATTAGGAGATATACCTAATGTAAATGACAAGTTAATGAGTGCAGCACATCAACATGGCACAGGTATACATATGTAACAAACCTGCACATTGTGCACATGTACCCTAGAACTAGAAGTATAATAAAAATAAATAAATAAATAAATAAATAAACAAAAATGCTGGCAAGGATGGAGACGCAGAGAAAGGAGAACTGTTACACATTTTTGTTGGGAGTGTAAATTAGTATAGCTATTATGGAAAATAGTATAGGGCTTCCTGAAAACATTAAAAATAGAACTACCATATGATGCAGCCATCCCATTTCTGGGCATATATGCAAAGGAAATAAAGTCAGCATGTCAAAGAGAGATCTGTTTATTGCAGCACTAGTCACAATAGCCAAGAGATGGAATCAACCTAAATATTCTTCAACAGAAGAAAGGGTAAAGCAAATGTGGTCTATATACACTATGGAATACGTTTAACCATAAAAAAGAATGAAAGCCTTCCATCTGTGGCAACATGGATGAACCTGGAGGACATTATGTTAAGTGAAATAAGCCAGGCACAGAAAAACAAATCCACATGATCACACTAATAGATGGAATCTTTAAAAGTTGACCTCAGAAGTAGAGATTATAGAAGAGTGATTACCAGAGGCTTGGGAGGGGTGGAGGTAACAGTAGATGAGTACAAAGTTACCGTTTGATAGGAAGAATATATTCCACTGCTCTATTACATACTAGGGTGACTACAGTTAATAAAAATGTATTATATTTTTCAAGTTAGCTAAAAATGAGGATCTTGAATGTCATCACCACAAAGAAATTATAAATGTTTGAAGTGATAGATATGCTATCTACCCAAACTCAATCATTATACAACATACAGGGGTATTAAAACATCACATTGTACCCCATAAACATGTAAAATTATCCTGTGTCTGAACACAGGGAGGGGAACATCACACACCAGGGCCAGTCAGTGGGTGGGAGACAAGGAGAGGGAGAGCATTAGGACAAATATCTAATGCATGTGGGGTTTAAAACCTCGATGACAGGTTGAGAGGTGCAGCAAACCACCATGGCACATATATACCTATGTAACATACCTGCACATTCTGCACATGTATCCCGGAACTTAAAGCAAAATAAAAATAAAATAATAAAATAAAATAAAATGAATTATCACATGTCAATTATAAACAACATTTTTAAAAGTTACATTTAGGAAAAAGCAAAGGAAGGCAACTCATATTAACTGATCTTTCTACACCTTCTTCATTTAACCTTTTTTCCCTCTTTGCTTGGCAACCACTAAACATGTTGCTATTGCCACAGCAGATACACAGCCAGTGTCTCCTGTGCCAGAGACACATTCAAATGACAATGTGACACATTTTATTATGAAAGAATAGCCCAGTGAGCTGGAGATGCCTTGCCTACAGCTGCTTTGCTATGTTTAAACTGTCCTTTGTGCATCATTTATTCTGAACACATTTGAGGACAACTGGAAACAAACTGATGAGTAAGTCTGAGTACTGAGAGAGGTGAAGGAATGACATTTTCAAGGCAAACATTAAGACTTTTCAGCCAGAAGAAGCAGCAGCTGCTACAGATGCTAATATAACAGATGACACTGGGAGCAGTGAGCAGAGTGGAATGTCAGTTCAAGACAAGAGGTTGCCATCAGAGAAAACAATCCACTAGAAACAAAAGCTACAGTGCCCAGGCAGTGCTGAGGGGCTGGGCTCTTTTCTCAGCAAGTTGGCTAGCAGAAAGGTAAGTTGAGCACCAATGAAAATTACCATTGTAGGAGACAGAGAGAGACAGAGAGAGATTTGGAATGCATCTACCTCTGTGGCAGAAAAGACATTTTAAGTAGCCTGAAGAGTGTAGCCTCATATGGTTCTTTCTTCAGTGCAAGCTGTGCACACCTCCATTGGAAGCAAAAGGCTTTGCTTTATGTTCATGGACCTTAAAGAAACTCTACTTTGATACCTTTAATTCAAGAATTATTTGCCAACACCTCTGGTCTTAAATCATTACTAATAATAGTGAGAAGTGCCAACACATTTGACTAGCTGTCCAATGTATTCGCAAGTTTAAAAATATAGTCTTGTTGGTTGAAAATGCCAGTTAGTCATCAGTTAACCTTGAAGTCTTCCTGACCCATGTCCTCTGGAAGAGTTCATGGAAATAAAAACACAGAGAATCAAAATACACCTAACTCAGGATCTGCAAACCCCACGAAACAGCAAATCAAAGGGTTGACTCCAAGTCAGTCTGACATTTGAAAAACAGCAGGGCTTACATCAGGTGAGACATCAAAAGCAACAAAAAGGAAGTCAGGCAATCACAGCCTTATCTGGCCTTTGCTAGGAGAGAAAGGCTGGAAAATCTGAGACATCCATTTCTCAATATGTTCACCACAAGTCAGATGCTTTCCATTACACAGAGAAGTTACAGAGGCCCAATTTCCATTCGGTCATTCAAAGACCATTTATTGAGGCACTACTATGTACCAAGCATCATATTGGGGACTGAAAAGTAACTGCAAAAGACAGTGCCTGATAATAGACATATATAACTACACAACTTCAAAGGAGTGCAATAAATATTCTAAAAAGGGATGCAGGGCTTTCAGAATAATAGAAAGTGATTTTAAAGAATCATCCAGAGGAATCTGGTAAGTAATAATAGCAATACAATAATATGAGAAGGTGCCAGGTTTTGGGTAAGAATAAAATGTAGATTGTGCCATTAATTGAGGGGGTATATATAAAGAGGAATATATTTAAGAGGGAATATGGTGAATTCAGATTTGAAAATGCCTTTCAGATATGCACAATTGTTCCCAAAATAACACAATGGCCCAAGTTGCATTTATGTCCTTCTTTCTGCCACCATCATCAACTTTGATGTTATAACACATAAATAGCAAAATGAACAGAATAGAAACAGAAAGAAAAGAGTGATCTTACTATATTAAGAAAAAGCATTTAGGATGCCTGAGAGTTTGGGACAACTTTGCCAGACACTCATTTTTTTTCTTTTTTCCCGTCCACATTCTCTATAATTTAATTGCTAGGAGTATGAATTCTAGAATCTACATAGGTTCCAGTTCTGAGTCTACTACTTTCTACCTGAGTGACCCTGATGACTTACTGAGTCTTCTAAGGGTCTGCTTCCTCCTCTCTAAACAGGGATACCAGTACCTATTTCATATAGTTGACAAGATCCATGGGATGCTGAACATAAAAAGCTTAAACCAGTGCCTGGGGCATAGCCAGTGCTCAATAAGTATAGTTACATTTGTCCCCTAGACTTGTTTTTCTACCATTTCTTGTGCTTTCATTTCTGACCCCACCAACCCTCTCACTTTTCTATGAGAAACTTCATATAATTAAAAAAAAAAAAAAAAGGGTTTAGATTGAAAAGACCTAGATTTCAATATCGATGCTGTCACCTATTACCTGTGTGTTCTTGTAAAAAGTTCCTTGACCTTCTAGATCTAAGTTTTCCTAAGCATAAACTGCAGATATTCGTAATGTATTTCTTATTAGGCTATGGTAAAAGGTGAGTGAGATGTTATGCCCCTTGTGCAATATTTATTCTAGATATTCTTCATTTCCTTCTCCAATTCTACTTGCCCATCTTCTACACTCTTCTGTGCTCTAGATAGCTGACATTTATCAACTAAATCAACGGGCAACCTTGCCCTCTGGCTTCTAGCTTGGAGTGGCAGATAGAAGAGACCAAAAGGATTTCGAAAAGACAGGAAAGTGTAGTCAGGATATTGATTTCCCCCGTTCTCTTGCTGGGTCTTCTGTGGGTAAACTGTGCCAACCTATTGAAGGTCATAGCTTTTGTTAAGAAGCCTCTTCTCTCTCTGGATTACTACAGCTGCTCCATCTCCTGGTGCTTTGGTGCTCAAGGCTTCCCAACGTTTGCTAGTTCTGCACTGCAACATCCTTTGCCAGTTTCCCTAAAACAACCCTGCACACACCTTTGTAAAGCATCTCTTTATTAAATTCTCTTCAGTTACCCCTGTTTGAGTGTGCCATCTGTTTCTTTCTAGCATCCTGACTGCCACAACATGGAAAGTCCCTGGCATGCCTGGCTCCTAAGAAATGACAGTTTCTCCCTACAAGCAACGCCTGCCAATGTCTTCCTCAAACCTTTCTTGGCTGCAAAGTGGTGTTCACAGTCAAGAAGAGTCCTGACCTTGATAACCTGAATCTGTACAACAATGAAGAACCTCTGGAAACAGTGGGAAAATAACGGTCCCCAAAGTAGAGAATAATATCCACATCTTTCTTGGAAATTCAGCCCTGAAAGCAAACCTGTAATAAGTACAGTCTATATTCATTGCTCTTATATGCTGCCCCCTCTGTATGCCGCCATCTGCAACACTGCTTTGTTTCTCATTCTGTGTTTTGGATAACTGCAGAGTCCTCTAACATATGTGTGATGGTTAAATACTGTGTCAACTTGATTGGATTGAAGGATACAAATTATTGATCCCGGGTGTGTCTGTGAGGGTGTTGCCAAAGAAGATTAACATTTGAGTCAGTGGGCTGGGAAAGGCAGACCCACCCTTAATCTGGGTGGGCACCATCTAATTAGCTGCTAGCACTCCTAGAATGTAAAGCAGGCAGAAAAATGTGAAAAGAGAAACTGCCCTAGCCTCCCAGCCTACATCTTTCTCCTGTGCTGGATGCTTCCTACCCTTGAACATTGGACTACAAGTTCCTCAGTTTTGGAACTTGGACTCGCTCTCCTTGCTCCTCAGCATGCAGACAGTCTGTTGTGGGACCTTGCGATCGTGTGACTTAATACTTAACATATATATATATATATATATTCCATTAGTTCTATCCCTCTAGAGAACCCTGACTAATACAACATGAGGAAGAAGAGCAGACCACAAGAAAGAAAAACAAAGTTTGTTTTCTGTCACTGATCTGCAAAATATACATCTCTAAAGGAGTTTCTCCTAAAGCCACTGGTTACGTGATTGGGTAAAATTGGCATAAGAAGAATCTGAGGTTGACTGAGTCCTTTAAAAATGCTATTTAAAAGTTCAGTAAGGTTTTACATGGACTATAAAGTCTCTAAATGGTTTTCTTATTTATAACTGCTCTACCAGCATCTCCTTCAGTATAAAATCAAAGTATTCATATTTGGGCTTGCAAAAAATAAAATAAATGTGAATTACGTAGCTGCCAAATAATACGGGAGCATTTTTTTTTTTTTTTTTATGTGACACACTTCTCCTATTTCGTTTTCTTTTTCCTGTGCCCTGGCTTTTTTCCACCTCCACTGGCTTCATTTCTACATTCATTTTTCATGTATTCAAACATACTTTTCCTAAGCTTCATGTTATATTAGCCTCATTCCAAATACCAAATATTTTTAATTTAATCCTTGAATATATGCAAGACATTAACTTTTATAGTGCTGTTTCCATAACCCTTGACACTGCATATTTTAAAGGGCTTTACAAATTTCTAATGATTGTTCTTAGTTTTGAGAAAATATGTGCTCAGTATTTTAAATCATTAGTGTTAACATGCATCAGTGGGATATTTCTTTTATATGTAAATATGAGCGATTTCTTTGGAAGTTTTGTAGTCTTCTCTATCTGCTTCACAAATGTTTAGTTTGCATATTCTAAGAAATGTGAATCTCACTGATGCACAGATAATAAATACTGATGTCTCTATTTTGTTTAAAGTTTGCAAACTCTGATTCTTCCTTCTCTTCTACTCAAGTCCCTTTTGACTGAGGGCCTTAATCTTCAAGTGCCTTATGAGAAGCTACATAGTTCATGTTCCTTCATAACAAACTTGACACACAGTAATAATTACAGGACAGAACTCTTTTTCCTTAAAGAGTTAAAGGTGCACAATTTGCCCCGAGGAATCTGTAGCTTGTATCTACAAGGCTGTGCTAATATTTTGGTTTACTAAAGGGAAATAAAAGAGATGCTGACAGATGAAGTAGTCCTATGAGGAAGCTTTTTCTCTTTTTCTTTCTTTCTTTTTTTTTTTTTTTTTTTCCAATTTGAGGCTCAAGGTTTTCTTTTCCTCTTTTTAAAATTTTATTTAATGCTTATACGACCAAATAAAAGTGAAAGAGCAACAGGCAGGGTGGAGAGCCCTCAATCTCATTCTGCACCTCTTTCTGTCTTATACTTCCAGCATTGATCGGTGCCTCAAATATTTGGCTATGGAGCAGCCATAATAGGATTTCAACTATGTGCTGTCAGAGAATTTCTCCAGGGGTTTGGACCAGTTCTTCACAGACAGCCTCAACCCATTAGCTTTGCAACCAGACTGATGCGCTTGGAAGAATCATTAAAAAGACATGGTATAGAACAATCTTATCATCAAAAGGTACAAATGCTCTGTCTTTCATACACTTCATTACATGACTATAACAAAATTATTAATTCAGCAAGTTACTTTTCTGGATAAAGTTTTTATGGATACTTTTAAAATACGCATTCTGTCACTTGCAAGAAAAATCTTCCTATTTATTGCTTTGGATGGTGGCCAATGTCTAAAGAAGTCAGAATCTGAGTGCCACATGTTTAGTGAGCTGATTAGTTGCCAGTTGCCATGCTCTATAGAGAGAAAAAGAGGAACTGCAATTTTGAGATAATCTTTTAAAATCTACTATCATTTCCCACTACAAAAACTGTGATACAGCCTGTTAAATAGAAGATAATTAGTCTAGTGAAGGTCTGGTAATTGTAAACTCATTCCCAATTTAAAAAAAACAAAAAAACAAAAAACTGTTATTTCCCTGGGAAACCATCCTTATCACTTAGAAAATTCAGGGTTATAACAAAAGTACATGGGCTAAGTAGCTAGAGACATAAGAAGGGGAAACTAGAGAACAGTTTTGGAGTACATCCTCTGCTCAATATATTTCATATAAATAAGGATGGAGTGAATCAAATTAACTCAATGAAAATAGTACAGATTTTGTAGCAATAAACAGTTGCAAATTCTGACTCAGCTCCTTATTAGCTATGGTCTTAAGCAAGACATTTAAATTTAGTCTCATCTTCCTCCTCAGTAAAATGAATAATAACACATGAGGATTCACAGTATACCTGTAAAGCCAGTGCAGAGATTGGCCAATAAAGTTGCCCATTAAATAGTTTTTCTGAAAACTATATTTTGTTTAATGTATATATATATATATATATATATATCTACTGACGTGTAGTTAAGATGGCTGGTTTAGTCCAGGCAATGTAACCTAATCCCTCACCCTTCTCCAGGGCCTCACTGAGTACATGTGCTTGAAGAGAGGTGCTTTTTAAATGATTTCTGTCTACATCAGGCCTTGGGGACTTTCCCCCAAATCCTTCTTCATCCAAAACCTCAAAAATTATGTCTTTGCAATTAGATTCAATCCCTGTCTCTAACACAGCATCCTGAAGGTCACAGGCAGACTTTCCATATCCCAGAAAGGGACCAAACCCCAGCATACCCTTCTCCCACTTTACATCCAGGAAGAAGCAAAAAGCTATCCGGGGTTGTAGTGCTGGGGGGCAGGGATTTAGAAGGGATTAGAGAACTAATCAAGAATGCTTGATTTTCAACTCTCTTTGGATTGTATTTCTTGGTATCATTTCCGATCTCCTTTCCCAAAAGTTGCTGTATTTCCTGCTTGACAGGGATTTCCCTGTTCTTGGAAGGCTTGGATGTCATTGGCTTGGCAACCTGTATGGTTCTCCGGGTCTTGGGGCTCAGCTGGCAAACTGATTGTAGGTGAGCCAGACACCTCCTAAAGTTCACACAGAACTTTTAGCATCTTAATTAGTTGCCAGTATTTAAAACTAGTAATATTCCACCTAACGATTTTATTTTAGCCTCTCTTGAAAATTTGAAAGATTTAGCAAAATTGGGCCCAACATCTTTCACAGTAATAACTGTTTGGAGCTCAATGTGAAATAAGCCAGAATTCCTACCACTCCTTATTATCTCAGCCCACCTGCTGCAACACTCACTGATGCAGCGTGCAGAGGCCCCTAGAGGTTCTCAAATGTTTGACCTTCATCCGAGGAAGAACCATTTTTTCCCCCTTGGTATATCCTTCTTTATCTGTTCCCCCTCCTTCTTTTAATTTTTTCCCTTCTTCTTCCTTCTTCTTTTTTCTTTTCCTCCTTCTTCATTTATTCTGACCACTGGATAGCCTCAAGCGCTGTGGTCAAGAATTGGACCTGAGGCCAGGCGCGGTGGCTCAAGCCTGTAATCCCAGCACTTTGGGAGGCCGAGGTGGGCGGATCACAAGGTCAGGAGATCGAGACCATCCTGGCTAACACGGTGAAACCCCGTCTCTACTAAAAAATACAAAAAAACTAGCCGGGCGAGGTGGCGGGCGCCTATAGTCCCAGCTACTCGGGAGGCTGAGGCAGGAGAATGGCGTGAATCTGGGAGGCGGAGCTTGCATTGAGCTGAGATCTGGCCACTGCACTCCAGCTTGGGTGACAGAGCAAGACTCCGTCTCAACAAAAAAAAAGAATTGGACCTGAGGAAAAGGTACACATGAGCCTGACTTGAATTCAAAGATTTTAGGTCCACTTGCTCAAACCAAAAGAATCCTCAGCCATAATAGCTGTCCAAGATGAGGTAGGACACAAGAACCATCTCTTGTGTCCCTTTATTGTCAAGTGTGCCATTCCTGTCTAATTTCATATCTCCCACTGGGAGAAAAGAGGTAGCAACAACATTACCAATAATGCCATGCTCTTTAGAAACTGTTTGTATTGAAACAATATAGACCTTATTGCCTCTGTAATTATCTAATATCATTCACTTACTGCTGGTTCCATCATTAGTCATACCATTGCATTATCCATCCTGCTGTCTGTGGATAATGGCTTCCAATGACCCTTTCAACAATTGTTACTGAGCTTTGTTGATGATGACCACAACAAAAGAAAATCCAGGGTATGCAGAAAAAAATGTGAACCACATTTTGTTTTCTGGGCATGTTAAATTTACCATACAAAAATTTACATTGTAAAAACATAGAATTACACATCTCCCAACTGAGTAGGCCATAATCATAGTATTCCTATAATTTGATTGGTTTCAATGTTGACTGCTCCCTCAACTTCCATATGCCACAACCAGCAGGGACAATAGGCAAAAAGCCCTTAGGTAGGGTAGACAGAACAGTCTCATTCTCACCAGAAATGTCTGTTCCTCATGTGGTACACCTAAGACAGACCAGGGTGAGTAAAACATCACCGCATCAATAAGAAGCGAAAGAAGATATCAATTGAATGGCCCACTGGCTTTGCATAGCACTTGCCTGTCCTCTGCAGAGATAAGTGTGCTCCCCCAAGACTGCCTGGTGAGGGGGTGGACTGACAATCCTAGGTACCACTGGTGGGGGTGCACACAGAGTAAATAACACCATGGCAGCCCTTCACCACCTTTGTGTGCTGTGGACTTGAGGTAATGCTGTGGTGAAAACTCAAAGAGCCAACACATGGCCTTCACATGCATTTTAAATTTAAAAGTCAATGGTAGATGGTAGGCAAGACAGAATGCTGAAATCGTTCTGTGCCTCATGTGAATGAGGATGTGTCAGCTTGTCAGCACCATTCTCTAGGCCCAACTCTGCATGATCCTGCAATGGAAAAAGCAGGCTGGCCAGTAAACAAAGCACTCTGCATAGCTCCACCATCTGGAAACTGGGTCCTGGACACAGGCCCCTGGGATGTCCCATAGAGGGTCATGATGCTCCTTAGAAGCATCTGATCAACCCTTGTTAAAGGTGGGGTGGGGTATAATGGTGGGAGAATACCCTGAAAGAAAAAAACATGAACCAGCGCTCATGTGTCCCTCGTGCAGATTTAGGTCACCTTGTCCCAAAGGAATGGTTGGCCTAACCAGTCCCAGGCATTAAAGAGACCCCACTTGCTTGAATCTGAGGGCAGTAGTAGCCATTTAGGCACTCCTTAGCAGCACTTCTGAGACTCTTTTGAGGACGGTTAATACGGGCCACAATTTTATTCTGTGGTTGTTGGTTACTCTAGCAAGCTGGTGTCTTGCTCCATTCTTTCTGGCTCTCTATTACTATCACATAAAATGATCCTCTTTTTTCTCTTAATATCGGCAATTTTATATGGTCATGTCACTTTGCTTTTAAGCTGAAAAACATTCCTCTCTTAAATTCTTAACCACAATCTACAACAAGGCTGTGGGGTTTAATAAAACTTTAATAACAGCTTAAGAGTACAGAAGGGACACGAAAAAAAGAAAAGGAGAAGAAACAAACAGAAATAAATTAGGTAAGGATTCCTGCTCTTAGTCTCAGGTCATAAAGTCCCAAGGATTCTTTATGACCATTGCCCAATTAGACAATGTCAGCATAAGGTAGGTGCCCAATGAATTAATATTAGTCAAATGACTGAATGAAAAGTTGAAAATTCCCTTGCGGTGGGAGAGTCTTCGACTATATTCTTCTTAGCCCGGAGTTACTGCCCCCACTCTGAGTCTCAAGTCTCACAGAGGTGCTGATAGGCCATTCTCAGATCAGCCACACAGGTATAGAATTAGCCTCCTGGCTCAATTCTATTCACCGTGAAGTTTACCTCTTTCATTATTATTCACAGACATTTAACCCTCAGTTTCCATTCCAGGATTAGATCTTGAGTTTACATTTATAAAAAGAAAATCCCATTGGAAGTTTTGCCACCTCCTCCACCCCACCCCAAATAAACATCTTTCTAGGCAGAATTCAATACCAGCAACACTAATTTTGAAACTACATTTTCTTCCCTTCCTTTTCTCTGCAGCCTTCCAGTGTTTCAACTGCCAGATGGGATTCAAGGTTCAAGTTTCTGGACTTTTCTAACCACCCAGCAGCCCCTGCAAGTGGTTACATTTCCTAAACAAATGTCCAGTTTGGGGTGGAAGGCAGAGAGATAATTTGATTCTATGTTTCTCCTTTATTAAAGAGTGAGCATTTTGCTTGGCTTTGCCCTCTGTGTTTAGATCTTCCTCATTACCCCAGCAATGATGGCTGGTCAGAGATCCTGGCCATCTCTACATCTTTTTCCACTTTAGAGACAAGACTAACAATTACCAATGTGCATTATAAGTTCACTGCTGAAAGCCTTAAATTGTTAATTTAAATATCCAGTAACAAGGGCGCTTTCATTTCCTAAAAGTTATAATTGTTTAGAATTCACAGCCTTATTTTTATGCTTTGACAATTTCTTGGGTGATAAATGCTCAGTTAGTATCAGGTTTTAAACTTAATTTACTTATAATCTACAAATAGTGTTAGTTAAGAAAGCCTACTTATAAATAATAAAGCTTTGCCATAATTAGCAGGAGTGTGGAAGGAAGAAGAATTGCCTTGGGCCACACATACAATACACTAACACTAATGATAGCTGATGAGCAAAAAAAAAAAAAAGCCACAAATAAAATATCACATAATGTTTTAAGAAAGTTTATGAATTTGTGTTGGGCTGCATTTGAAGCCATTCTGGGCTGCATGCAGTCTGTGGGTCATGGCTTGGACAAGCTTGTAACTAGAGTTTATAATGATTCTTCCATCATTTAGCCTCTCTTTTCAAAAATAAGGTATTTTTCCCTAATAACTTTTGCAACTTGATAGCTAATTGTTAAAATAATCACTAAACCAGCCATTCTACCTATGACTCCTTCAAGAAAATCCATTTGTATAAAGGAAGATTAAGTGAATGAATAAATAATTTTGTTTAATAGTAAATTCATAGCTAGTATCAGAAGTTACATAATTTAGGATGGGCTCCTCTAAATTACCTTTGTTTAATTATAAGACTGATCAAAATGTTTAAAAATATAATGGATCAAGTTAGCATGCGGTCCTAGGTAATTAAAGAAATTGTGCCTTTTCTTTGTATTTATTTAAAGAAAAGTAAAATAGTGACCTTCCTAAGTATCCTATAGACTACTCTTAACCTTGCCTGGAAGAGGGTGATGATTTTTAGAGTTATGATTGTTAATGGCCTTCAAATGCAGCCTGCACAGGCCCTTAACTCCCCAGTGTACAGTAAGGTTTAGCCCTTTCCAGATGGGAAAATGATAAGGACACTAGAAAGATGTAGGTCATTCTTGGGCAGCTGCCAGAAACTTGCAGCAAAATGAATCATGTAGGGCTGTGGTGCTTTAGCCAGCATTTTTCCATTTTAATTTATCAAGCCAAAGCTTGTTGACATGAAAGTGAATGAAATTGTTATACAGTGGGCTCTAAAAAGCCAGCTCAAGGGTTTAGTGGTGAAGAGCTCTGACTATAAATAACAAAGAAAATACAAGGAATGTTCTTTCTACTAGCACCTGCTCTGTTGTTTGAGATGCATCGGCAATTAACTCAAATCCCAATATCAGTAGCAACTGGAAAAAGGCCAATTCTATGAAATATTACAGAGGCTTCAAAATCTGTTGTAGACGATTATCAAAGGACTGATTCTCAAACTGGTCATTTTAGTTTTTTGATATGTAGGGCTGTATTTATTTGTTTATCAAACGTGGTAAAGTAACTGACAGAAATGACAAAGTATTATTGATACTGCCAGGAGAGTGGCTTTGCAATCAGAAAAGGTTAATGCCATCCTGCTTGGAAAAAAAATATTTTGCAGTGACTTGTCCAAAAAAAGAAAACAATGAAATAAATCACTGACTAGCATTCATAAATGAAATCTCTGCATTTAGCTGAAGCATATAAATCAGGTTTTACAGTAAAAACAAGTTATCTGCAATTTCCACTATGAGTGAAAGAAAAAAACTAGCTGATTAGAGTAAGATTTAGCACATGTGCAATGAGGAGAAAAAATAAAACCTTCCTTGATGAAAGAGTATTTAACATTTTAAGCCTCTACCTTAATGTTTTTGCACACAGTGACTCCTGATTAAATATATTTTTCTTAATAAAGAGTGTTACACGTACTAGTAAGAGATGAAGTATAATACTGTCTCTTTTCTTCTGAGGATGGAATAATACAATGTTTCCACTGCATATGCTCGCATCCTGTGGAATCTGGAAAATATATATACTCTCTGAGTCCATTTATTTCTTAATCGTTGGGTTTACTTATTTGTGCCTTTACTCAAAGGATATTTATTGAATGTCTATTTGGGGCAACACACCATATAAGGTTCTGTCAATTTTCCCCACTGACGTTGCAGATCAGACAACTGAATATGATGCCTACTTTTTTAAAATCAGGAAAGATAAAGCATAAATACTTATGATATAAATAAAAAGTAATAAATATTTCCATTAAAGAATGAAATATGAATCAAAGCTTCCTACTATCACCATTCTTTTTCCAATTTATGAATTCACTTATATTTATATCTCACAGAAACATAAAATTAAGTGTCATTTAGATTCATAATAATTTATTGTTTTTATTTAAAATAATAAAATTGCATGCTGTGGTAGCTCTGGAAAATCTAGACTATATGTTCGCTATACTATATTCAGTACTCTGCACATAGACCATTAGGCCATTCCACATATCAATATTGAAAGTCATTTAAAATTGCTATTAATATTATTTAATGATGATAATAAAAGACTAGACTCTGCAATTAACTTTGAGAAAAAATAAAACAATGATTAACATTTGTAAATGCTTATTATGTTCTAGGCATTTTGCTAATTGCTTTATACACATTACTAACTGGATCATTATATTGTCCCTTTTAGGTAAGCAATGCCCTTCTCAGCATTTTACAGATGAGGAAACTGAGGGTCACAACATTTCACTAACTTGGCAATGTCTGATTTGGACCCAGATAAGCAGTACTACCCACAATTATGCTAATCTGAAACAGATGATAAATATTTAAAAATAAAAGGCAAAGTGGCCAAGACGGGCGGATCACAAGGTCAGGAGATCAAGACCATCCTAGCTAACATGGTGAAATCCCGTCTCTACTAAAAATACCAAAAAAATTAGCCAGTCTGGTGGTGGGCGCCTGTAGTCCCAGCTACTCGGAAGGCTGAGGCAGAAGAATGGCATGAACCCGGGAGGCGGAGCTTGTGGTGAGCCCAGATCACGCCACTGCACTCCAGCCTGGGTGACAGAGCGAGACTCCATCTCAAAAAAATAAAATAAAATAAAAAAGGCAAAGTGTTGTTTACAGATAATATAATTGGATGTGTGAAAAAAGAGAATGAACTAGAAATTTGTTACAAATGAAAACACTATGATATTTATATTGTTAATAAATGTAAACTCTCATATATAAATAATAACCAATTAAAAAATATAATGGAAGAAAAGATCTCAATCACAGTCCCAAACAGAAAGATCTTTGCAAAAGCAAACTTTATACAGAATGTATAGGACATTACAAGGTGAAAATTTTTCAGAATCTATGGAAAGACATACTATATGCCTTCAATAAATTGCAATTCATCTTGTTCTTAGAAATAAGAGCTCAATGTTAAATCATCATTTCTTTTGGGGGGAAAAAAAAAGAACACTCTAAAATCTACAAAATAAAACTGTTACTACAGTAGCCTGAAAAGTAAACGTATAAAACTAGCTGGATTATAAAGAGGAAGAATAAGGAGTTGTACCAGATAATAAAACATAGAGTAAAGCTGCAGTTCGTATCACTTCAATAATAGGCCAGGAATACACAAAAGCATCAATAGAAAAGAAAGTCCAGAAACACACCCAACTACATATGGAAATTTCCATAAAGAGAGCATCTCAAACCAGTGTGGGTAAAGATACAATTTTCAATAAATCTGTGATAACTATATAGTCATTTGGAAAAAGTAAAGCCACATCTCCAAATCACTACACTTAGATAAAAATAAACTCCAGATGGATCAAAGATTTAAAGTAAACAATGAAGCCATTAAAGAACTGGATGCAAACATGACTGAATTTGTTTATAACTTAGGGCGGAGATGGTCTTTCTAAGCAGACACAAAATTCAAAAACCATAAATTTGTTAATTTAGACAACACTTAAAAAATAAAAAACACTCTTTGAGCAAAGCTTAAAACATTACAAAAGGAAAAAGCATTTAACAAACAAGAAACACAGGACCCACAGCTAATTACCTAAATGTAGGGAAAAAGCTTTACAAATTAATTTTTAAGACAGAGAACAAACTCACAAAAAACAAACAACAAGAAACATCAACGAACAAAAGAGGACACTTTATAAGAAAAGAAACAAATAACTAGTCAGCATATGAAAAAGTCTTAACTTTCCTGACCCTGAAACAAATACAAATTAAAACAAATACAAATTATGTAAAACATAATGATATATAATTATATTAAAACATGATAATTTAAAACAGGGAATAGCTTAGGTATCACTCACATTTGTTAAGTCATGGTTTATCTAAATACTCTAATAATGTACAGCCCAACCAATTACAAAATTAGAGTAGATTCGAGTAATACGAAACATTTTATCACTTAATCAAATATTTAAATCATTTTAAAGAGTGATAGGAACCATAAAGTAAAGCGAATAGGTGCTACTGGTAGATTATTCCTAGCTATAAACATTCAAAAAAGGTGACTCTTAGAGAGTAAAGAGATTTTAAAGAAAATTGGAGAGAAAAGAAGGAAATTGTATTTCAAGCTTTTACAAAAGCCACAAAAGCCATTCTTACAGGTGTGAGCTAATATTTCATTGTGATTTTAACTTGTGTTTCTCTTTTGATTAGTGATGTTAAGCATTTTTTTTCATTACCTGCTAGCCATTTGTGTCTTCTTTTGAGAAATGTCTGAGAAGGTTCTTTGACCATTTCTTAATTTTTTTTATCTTAAGTTCTTTAAGTTCCATATATATTTTGGATCTTAACCCCAAATCAGATGTATGACTTGCAAATATTTTATCCCATTTTGTAGGTTGTCTCTTCACTGTTGATTGTTTCCATCAACCTTCTAAGTTTGATGTTATCTTGTCTATTTTTGCTTTTGTTGTCTACACTTTTCAGGTCATATTTTTAAAAATATTTTGCCAAGACCAATATCAAGAAGCATTTCCCCTGTGTTTTCTTCCACTCATGTTTTATAGTTTACAGGTCTTGTGTTTAAGTCTTTAACCCATTTTTAAGCTGATTTTTGTATATGGGGTGAGACAAGACCCAATTTCATTTTTCTGCACGTGGATATTCCATTTTCCTGGCACCACTTATTTGATATTGCTTTCTCCATCATGTGACCTTGGCACCTTTGTCACAGATCAGTTGACATAAATTGTCATTTTGTAGTTTAAAATGTTTTATAAATTTTAAAGGCTTATATGTATTTGGCATTTTTGTTTACCTCTTTTTTTTGTTGTTGTTGTTTTTAAGATAGGTCTTGCTCTGTACCCAGGCTGGAGTGTAGTGCACCATCTCAGCTCACTGCAAGCTCCACCTCCTGAGCTCAAGTGATTCTCCCACCTCAGCCTCCCTAGTAGCTGGAACTACAGGTGTGCACTACCATGCCCAGCTAATTTTTGTATTTTTTGTAGAGATGAGGTTTCGCCATGTGGCCCATGCTAGTATTGAGCTCCTGGGTTCAAGGGATCCTCCAGCCTCAGCCTCCCAGTGTCATCACATAGACTTAAGCCACGGTGCCAAGCCATTGCCAGATATTTTTTATTGCTATTTTAAGCAAACTAATTTGTGGCACTCAAACACCAGATGAATACAACTGATGTTTCAAGAAACTGCCTAACACAAACATTTTCACAGAGGCCACAAATAGCAATGCCAATTAATTTTCTTGCTTTCCCTTTTCCTTTCTTTCTTCCTTCTTCCCTTTTTCTGTCCTTTCTTCCTTCTTTTCTTCCCTCCTCTCTCCATCTTTCATTTTTCCATTCTTTTTTTCTTTTCTTCCTTCTTTGTTTTCTTCCAACAAATTGGCCAATACTGAATGGCAGTCACAATTCCAGGTAAAGTGAATAGAAAAGTAAACAAGATAAGGCTTCCAGCCTTCTACTGCTCACATTCTAATGTGAGAAAATACAAATAAATAGTACAAAGTATTCCAAATAAAACGTTTTTCAAAATGTAACATGTCAGATAAATGCAAATTAAACCTTCAATAAGACACCACTTCACACCCTCTAAAATAGCTACATTTAAAATACTGGCAATACCATGTTGTCAAGATAGTGGAGCATCCTGAATGCTCAAATATTGATGATGGTGAGAGTGTAAAATGGTATAAGCATTTCAGAATACAGTTTAGCATTTTATTGTATGCTACATTTAACATACAATCAGTGAATTTCACTCTGAGGGATTTATCTAATTGCCCCAAAACACTTGTACTTGAAAGTTTGTAATAGCTTTACTCATAGCAAAAAGTAGGAAACAATCCAAATGTCTATCAACAGGAGAATGGATAAACATATCATAGTATATTCATAAGATGGAATTCTAATCAGAATTGACAAAAACATGACTAATAATGCATATAACAACTTGGATGGATCTCAAACACTATAACGAGTAAAAAAGTCAGATGTGCAAAGATACATACTGTATGATTTTATTTATGTGAAATTTAATAACATACACAATAAATCTGTGGTGTTAGAAATTGGAGTGGTGGTTGCCCATGAGGGGTGGAATTTGAATTGAATGGACATAAGGAGATCAAGATGTTGGTTACATGGGCAGATAGGTTCGTCAAAACTCACCTAAAATCTGTGCATATCATTGTATGTAAATTTTACTTTAATTTTAAAAAGAGAAAAATAGCAATATAAACATTTAGGAGATGACTGCAGAAATCCAGGTAAGAGAGGATCGTGGTAGCAATGGAGGTGGTAAAGTAGTTGGCTGTGAGACATGTTTTGGAATGTACAGATAAGACTTGTCTACGGATTGGGTGTCAGGAATGAGGAAAAGAAAAGATTCACGGATAAGAAAGGTGACAGATGTCATCTTCCCTGAGAAGCCTTCTCAAAGCACCGCTCATCATCTCCTCCACTAATCGTTCTGCATTTTCCTCTTTTCGCATATGTTAAAAGGAGGGTATTTCCTGACTTGGAAAGTTAGTGCTGGTCTTTGATCCACTATCTCTTCTTTGCCCTTCCCCAGCTCTGCTCTTTGTGACACTGGAAAGGAAAGAGTTGCTCCTCCCTCTAGACTGTGTGTCCCAGGCTACCTCATCATGTGGCTTCTGGTTAAGTCTGGCCAATGGAAAAAAATATAGGAAGCTTAAAACATGTGAGGCAGAGAGAGAAGTCAGGATTATTTCTCTTCCTCTCTCTCTGTGTGTGGAAGCATTTCTCGTCATGGTTATGCCTCCTTCAGGGCCTCAGTTTGCATGAAGTGACTTCCACTCCTGGGCTCCCGGAACACGGCACCACCACTTTGGTCCTTCAGCCTGGTAGGGGCTTCCTGTTCTTGCTAATACTTGGGATGCCTCAGGGTCTCCTGGCAGCTTTTCAGGATTTCTATCACTTGTATGTCCAACTTCCTGCACTGGCTTCCCTCCATTTAAAAATCAGAGTACGATTTCAGTTTCCCGGGTTCAGCCCTAATAGTCAGGGGGGAAAAAGAGAGTAACACTGGGAATGGCAAACTCTTAAGACTAGGTCTGGTTATGATTTTATTATTGTGTTTGCACATTCACAATATATATTTGTAGGAAATATCAACTTAATAATAACAGCAACTTTGCCTTACAGAATGTTTTAAGAGACCTTTTATTATCCAATTTTTCCCCTTAACATGTGCAGTAATTAGCTTAGTGCTTCTCTCAGAACAAATAAATGTTAGATATTATTATCACTTATCAAGTTTCTTGTATTACTATTCCTCAATAAACTGTCCTCTGAAATCTTGAATCCTGAGGAAAATACATTCATAATGAACCTCAGGCTTAGGGATTCATACATAAACAATTATGTTGAGAATATGATTTAATGAGCCTCACATAAGAAAGACAGAAATGTTTCCTAATGGACTAAAAACGTGTGGTTGTTTAAAAATATGTCTAAAGGTTTGGAATGATGAAAGAGTTCTAGAAAAGGATAGTGGTGATGGCTGTATAATATTGTGAATGTACTTAATGCCACTGAATTGTGCATTTAAAAATGGCTTAAATGATAAATAATATTATGATATATTTTTACCACAATAAAAAAAGCAAAAATAAAAAAGACTAAAGAAAGTAAATACAGGGTTTAGAGGTATCTGATGAAGTGCATTTGTAAAGGTTATAATTTAAAAAATATGTGTGTAAATGTGTGTTAGCTAGTGTTCTTAATTTCAGAGCAAAATAACAAAGAAAATGTAAAGGAAAATGAGGCATAGTTTCTTTCTTTTCCACTTCTACCATCTGTTCACATTAGTCACAAAGAAACACCCTTATAAAATTCATTAAACTACCGAGTTATAATTCAATGTGGTAATAAGTCTTCAACACAATGTACACAATCACCAAATGACTATGGCAATGACATCATTGTAATGGTCATAATTACATGACAATTCAGATATTTGATCATGCAAAACATCAGTAAAATAACTACTCTTCTTTTTTGTCAGCCTCTAAATACCTCTATTCATTTGTTATTCAAGAATCTGTGGCTTTCAGGGAGGAGAAAGAAACCCAAGCCTGCAACGGGAGAGACAAAGCTAGGGGGAGGGGAATAGGGTTTGGAGGGGCAGGCAGGAAAAACACCGCACCATGCACTTGGAGAGTGGAGGGAGGGAGATGAATGTGCATGAAGCCAGCCTAATTATCGGAGAGTGGAAGGTCATCAAAATCAATTTGCAGCATGATGTACAAAGGTCATTATCAGACTCAGATTTTCTCTGCCCGTTTAAAACACAATAAAAATAAAGTGAGTGCTTTAATAACTATGATTAGTAAAGAAAAAAGCATATCATTGAGCCATCTGTTTAAATATTTGTGCTACCTTAGTTTTACTCAAAACATCATGAAAGATGAGCAGGAAGGCATTTTTTTTTTTTTTTTTTTTTTGTTTGCTTTTTTTTTTTTAAAAACCTGACATTTTCTCCACTGGTTGCCGAGATTTATAACACAGATGAAAGAGCTCCTCTAAAGTTACTGCCCTTTGAAATCAATAGCACGGTATTTGTAACGACTTTCTTTTTATTATAGAGCACTTCATTATTATTTTTATTATAATTTTATGGGACAGTCTGGAACAGAATTCATCATTCACTTATTTGAAGTATCTCACTTACTCAATGGCACAGATGGCCTGATCTGAGGAGATTTAATCATCGCGTGTTAGGCCTGCCTTGACGCTAAATAATTGCAAACCCTGAGAGAGACAGGAAGCAACGTGCAACAATAACATTATCTTAGTCACCATTAAAATCTCTGTGAAAACTAATTCATTTGGGAACTTTGGAAGTTAGAGTTATAAAGCTGCATTTTTTTTATTTTGTTCTTATTTTCCTCTAAAATTAATATAATACTATGACATTATTGGGCAGGACTTTTGAAGTTTTTCAATTGTGTCTATCAGTAAAAAGAACCTTTTACATTAGAACTCAGTACATGTGCACATGTGCATACACATGTACATACATATATATGCACATACACTGAAATAAACATTTTAAGAAGCAGTATTTGCAATTATTATATATGATGCACAATGTTATTTTCCAATCTAATTTTTTTTTTAATGCTAGTCATAATCCACTAAACTGTTTTAACAAATAGGTCTGGACTTTCCGTTTGAGAAATAGATTCAGGAGGTCCTTTTGTGTTTTAAATGAAATATGTCTGTGAGTGCTTAGTGTAATATCTGGCACATAGTAAACATTCCACATTTACAGCAGTTTTTATGAGAAATGTCTTGAACAGATTTTGCAACTTACCACAATTTAAAACATCTAGGAAATTCTCTGTCTATAAAGGTAACATCTCTAATTTTTTTTTTTATTCATATTATTCTAGGCTTGATTCAACCACCCAGTTCTAAAAAACTGACCAATTATTGATTTTACATTATGGACCTACATTGGTAGACAGGAAAAACAGCAAACATGAGGAAACAAATAATCCAAGTGACAGAATGAGGTTTCCCTTTCTTCCTCAGCCTGTTCGCTTCACCTTACTAAGCTTTTGTCTATATTAAACAATGTAGGCAAAAAGGTGAAAGTATAAATTCTGTAAAATCCCATCATTTTAAAGAGTTAGAGAGTCAATAAACTGTGACCACAAAGGAGAAAGAAAAGAAAGGGGCAAAATGAGGACTTTTCCAACTTCTACATATCATGTCATTCATTTACTTCCCATAAGCTTAGAAGGAGACTTTTGAAATCCTTTAGCTAACTGAAGTATTTTCACACTTAATTTATTCAATCAATAAATATATATTTATTGTAAACCTGTATTTCTACCTTACGGAAGTGTAAGTTTTATGCATGTTTAATTTTTTTGTGGTTTAGTGAAATTACCCTTTCTATTAAATTTTACACCTCTCCTGTGACAAACTAACCACAAATCAAGATAAATATAAACATGTTGTTTAAGAAATTTTCTGAAAGTTGTTCTAGTTAAGAGCGAGAATCTGAAAATCACATCAACATACAATTTGAAGCCAGACGGAGACAACATTAATCTGTATTAGCCACAGACTGAGGGAAGGACCTGGGAACCATGCAAAATGTACTCGTAGAGAAATAATGACCAAACATCAAGAAGAGGTGATAAAAGTCAAATAGGAAAGGCAAGAAAGGATTGCTTTCTTTTTTGTACACACTGATGTTGTCTCCATTCAGAGGATGAAAAGATGAGAATTTTTCATTGTGCCCCTTAATATTCAGTATTCAATGAAAGTTGAACATCACTTGTTTAGCTTTGCTATAGCCATAGACCTGTGAGATGTGTACTTTGCACTAACCTTTGTAATGGCAAGAAAGCAATAACAGAACTTATGAATGGGCCTGAAAAGATGATGGCGCCCAGCAGAAGCATGCCGTGTGTCATGGAGGAGTGTGAGTTCACACACAGGAATGCAGCATCAGTAGGAGCACATAAATTCAGGTATGAAGGGAAAATGTCAAACATGTTTCTCATTATTTGCTTTCATTATGTAGCCCTATTTTTGCCAAAAGTGACCATTCTGAAACCCCAAGGTTCCGTTTTCAAAAATTCACATGAATAGGAGTTTCAACGTAAACTGGGGTTTATAATACACTACTTGATGAGTCTTGAGGTCGATTGAATGAATGGCTGTCCACGTAGACAGCTTGAATACTGAAGCCCAAGTACACAAATGAAATAGTCAGAAGAGGAGGCACCCAGAAAAGCACCTCATATCCTTCCCCAATCAGTTTACCTGAATATAGGAATTCTCATTGTAACTCTCCTGTAAATTAGGGTTCCAAGTTAGAAACTGAGTGTATGGATGAAAGTGAGCTCTTCTTAGGCTGAGTCTAGCCATTTTGCTGTGCTAGCCAACCCCCATGGCTAGTCATTTGGCCACAAAATGCAGGGGTCACATTCAGCAAAAAAGTTTGGGCTAAGCACAGATATACATTGCAGTATTAATTGGTCTGATATTAGGCACCTTGATATGGTTTGGCTCTGTGTCCCCACCCAAATCTCATCTCAAATTGTAATCCCCACATATTGAGGGAGGGACCTGGTGGGAGGTGATTGGATATGGAGGTGGTTTCCCGCATGCTGCTTTCATGATAGTGAGGGAATTCTCACAAGATCTGGTTGTTTGATAAGTGTCTAGCAATTCCCCCTGTGCTCTTTCTCACCTGCTGCCATGTAAGATGTGCCTTGCTTCCCCTTTGCCTTCTGCCATGATTGTAAGTTTCCTGAGACCCCCCCAGCCATGTGGAACTGTGAATCAATTAAGCCTCTTTTCTTTATAAACTACCCAATCTCAGGTAGTTCTTTATAGCAGTGTGAAAATGGACTAATACAGAGAATTGATACCAGAATAGTGGCATACTGCTATAAAAATAACCTGAAAATGTGGAAGCAACTTTTGAACTGGGTAACAGGAAGAGGTTGGAACAGTTTGGAGTGCTCAGAAAAAAACAGAAAGATGTGGGAAAGTTTGGAACTTCCTAGATACTTGTTGAAAGGTTTTTACCAAAATGCTGATAGTGATATGGATAATGAAGTCTAGGCTGGGGTGGTCTCAGATGGAGATGAGGAACTTGCTGGGAACAGGAATAAAAGTGACTCTTGCTATACTTTGGCAAAGAGACTGGTGACATTTTGCCCCTGCCCTAGAGACGTGTGGAACATTGAACTTGAAAGAGATGATTTAGAGTACCTGGCAGAAGAAATTTCTAAGCAGCAAAGCATTCAAGAGGTGACCTGGTTTCTCCTGAAAGCATACAGTTATATACACTCACAAAGAGATGGTTGAAAATTGAAACTTACGATTAAAGGGGAAACAGAGTGCAAAAGTTTGGAAAATTTGCAGCCCAACCATGTGGTAGAAAAGAAAAACCCATTTTCTGGGGAAAAAATTTAAGCCAGCTGCAGAAATTCACGTAAGTTAAAAAGAGCCGAATGTTAGTAGCCAAGACGATGGGGAAAAATGTCTCCAGGGCATGTCAAAGACCTTCATGGCAGCCCCTCCCATCACAGGCCTGGAGGCCTAAGAGAGAAGAATGATTTAATGATCTGGGCCCATGATCGCACTGCTCTGTGCAGCCTTGGGATGTGGTGCTCTATGTCCCAGCTGCTCCAGCTCCAGCTTGGCTAAAAGGGGCCAACGCACAGCTCAGGCCATTGCTTCAAAAGGTGCAAGTCCCAGACCTTGGCAGCTTCCATGTGGTGTTTGGCCTGTGGGTGCACAGAAGACAAGAGTTGAGCTTTGGGAGCTTCTGCCTAGATTTCAGAGGATAAATGGATTGGATGTCCAGGCAGAAGTCTGCAGCAAGGGCAGAGTACTTATGGAGAACTTCTGCTAGGGCACTGCAGAAGGAAAATGTGGGATTGGACTCCCCACACAGAGTCCTCACTGGGGCATTGCCTAGGGGAGCTGTGAGAAGAGGGCCACCATCCCCCAGATCCCAGAATAGTAGATCCATCAACAGCTTGCACCATGCACCTGGAAAAGCTGCAAGCACTCAATACCAGCCCCTGAAAGCAGCCACAGAGTCACGGGGTAGAGCCGCCCAAGGCCTTGGAAGTCCACCCCTTGCATCAGGATGCCCTGGATGTGAGACATGGAGTCAAAAGAGATTTTGGAGTTTTAAGAACCCTGGCTGGGTTTCACACTTGCATGGGGCCTGCAGGCCCTTTGTTTTGGCCAATTGCTCCCATTTGGAATAGGAATATATACCACATAAATGTACCCCCATTTGATCTTGGAAGTAACTAACTTTCTTATTTAGAGGCTCATAGGCAAAGCCTGTACCCCCATTTTATCTTGGAAGTAACTAAATTGTTTCTAATTTTAGAGGCTCATAGGCAGAAGGGACTTGCTTTGTCTCAGATGAGACTTTGGACTTCAACATTTGAGTTAACGTGGGAATGAGTTAAGAACTTGGGGGACTGTTGGGAAGGAGTGAGATTGGTTTTGAAATGTGAAAAGGACATGAGATTTGGGAGGGACCAGGGGCAGAATGATGTGGTTTGGTTCTGTGTCCCCACTCAAATCTCATCTCGAACTGTAATCCCCACATATCAAGGAAGGGAACTGGTGATTGGATCATGGGGGCAGTTTCCCCCATGGGAGTTCTCAGAAGATCGTGTTGAATTTCCCCTGCACACACTCTCTCTCTACTAATGCCATGTAAGATGTGCCTTTCTTCCCCTTCCCTTTCTGCCATAATTATAACCCCTTCACCTTCTGCCATGATTGTAAGTTTCCTGAGGCCTCCCCAGTCATGTGAAACTTTGAGTCAATTAAATCTCTTTTAAAAAAATAAATTTCCCAGTTTCAGGTAGTATCTTTATAGCAGTGTGAAAATGGACTAATACATATCTGTATTCTGGGGAAAAAAAAACAGTCTAGGTTTGAATCTTGGGCTGTGTTCATTATAGTTGTATACAATGACCAAGTTTTGACTTCCTCGTCAGAAAAATGGGCATATAATATCTCTCAAGATTGTTGGGAGAATTAAATGAGATATTCCAGGTAAATCCTTGAATCATACCCAGGACATAGTAAGCCTGTAATAAATATGTTTTATCTTTTTTATCACAACCAAAATTTTAATTATTAGTGTCTTTTATTATACTTTCTAGGCTTCTTGATGTAAGAGAGAGGAGGATAATTTCAGATTCTCTAGATTTCATTTGTGTCTTCTGCAGATGAGGAGAGACCCAGACATATCAGATCATAGATTCTCTGAATTTCCAACTTTTAAAAAAGGTGTAATCTTAGTTTCTTAAACAATCCTCCAGTTATACATTCAGATAATATTGGAATATATTACACATATTCCTGGAATGTGTTATACAAGATATCCAGAATGGAATTTTGAATAATATGACTGAGACTAGGAAATTTGAGGACAAAAATTCATGAACTGTTTAGTGATTCACTAATACTACTAGTTTGTTCTTGTAGTTATGATTCCAAGTCACTGGTAGGCATGAATAACTGGACACAAATAATTACCAATAATGAGATGTTTTAAGTATCTACTACTGTATTACAAGCCATGTCAAAATGTAGTTACTTAAAACAATGACTATACTATTTCTCATGACACTGCAAGTTGGCTAGGATCAGTCAGTTCTTCTGCTCCATGTGATACTCCCTAGGGCTGCAGTCACTGGGGGCGTTCAACTTGGACATCCAAAATGTCCAAAATGGCTTACAGTTGGTTCTGGCTGTCCACTAGGAGCTTAGCTAGGGCTGCCACCTGGAGCACCTCTGTTCTCTTCTACATGGTCTTTCCATATGATCTGGGATCCTCACAGCATGATGACTGCGTTCCAAAAGGCCAAAAGTAGAAACTTCCAGTCTTCTTAAAGCCTGGACTTCAAGGTCTCAGAACATCATTTCTTCTTCTAAAATTGCTATTCTCTTGGTCATATTCAGTTATAAGTCAGAATTCAAAGAGAAGGAAAGTGACTTCTACCTTTTGATCTGAGAAATGGCATGTACAGACAGGGAGGAGAGTAAACTTAAAAAACAGATATTATGTAAGCTTTATCTGGTACTTTGTAATTTTTTACCCCATTAGATCAGAGATTGGCAAACTATGGCCTGTGAGCCAAATCCAGCTGAATGTCTGTTTTATAAATAAAATTTTATTGGAATACACATTTGTTTGTTTACATATTGACTGTAGCAGCTTTCAGGCTACAATGGTAGAGTAGAGTGGTTGTGACAGACTCTGTGGCCAACGAAACCTAAAATATTTATTATATGACTATTTTCAGAAGTTTGCCAACCCCTGAGTTAGACTATTAGCTAGTTCTTGCAAGCAGGTAATACACACACACACACACATACACACACACACACACACACACACACAGAGGAGAGAGAGAAAGAGAGAGAGAGAGAGAGAGAGAGAGTCACTGACTTAACGATGGTTTGACTTAAAATTTTTCAGCTTTACAATGGTAAGTAGGTGATATATCCTCAGTAGAAGCCATACCTCAAGTACCCATACAACCATTCTTTTTTTATAATATTTGATAAATTAAATGAGTTATTCAAATTCTATTATAAAGTAGGCTTCTGTTAGATGATTCTGTTCAACTATACTCTAATGTAGCTGCTCTGAGCCTATTGAAGTTAGGCCAGGCTAAGCTATACTGGTTGGTAGTTTGGGTATATTAAATAAATGCATTTCAACTTGATATTGTCTGCTTACAATGGCTTTATCAGGATTTAACTTCATTGTAAGTCAAGGAGCATCTGTGTGTGAGGGGGTGTGTGTGTGTGTGTGTGTGCATTTTTTCTTAAATCTGCAAACAGTTCACCTGTCAACAGAATTGTTCAGCAAATTAATACTCTAATGTATTTTTTGATATAGGTAGATATTTTTATTGACTACTTGGTATTATTCAAATAATATATTTGTGTAATTTTTATTAAAATCATAAGACAATTCTTGTGTTGTAGTTCATTATGTTTACTTGTGCTTCAACCTGCTCAAGTTTTGCAAAGTGAATTTCAGTGCAAAGCAAGTAATCAAAATTCACATTTCAAATTAATCTTCATGGAAGTGTAAGTCATGGTAAAAATGGGGGAAATGTTATATACACAATGTATCTCCTTATATGTTTAATATAGTTACAATGACTTTGAGAGGATATAGCATCACCTTTTGAAATTCTTCTGTAAAACCTATTTTATTCCAAATAGCCTTTTTTTCTTTCTAAATTGGGCAAACTGCCATTAGAATCTTGCAGTGGTTTAAATTTCTGATATATTTCCCTGGAGAGCAACATAATCTTGTGAGTATATATAGTATATATAGACTTAGAGAGATGTGTATTTATGAGTGTTTACTATATACTCACAAGTATTAATGAGGTTGTTTTTAATAACCTCAAGCATTCCTAAAATATTGGCAAGACTCTTTGTTATATGTGATGGGAGAATATAAAGATATGTACTCCATGAATCTCAAATGTATTACCTAGGTTAGGACTTCCCATACTCCCCTAATCATAAGAATTCCAGCCGGGTGCAGTGGCTCATGCCTCTATTCCCAGCACTTTGGGAGGCTGAGATAGGTGGATCACCTGGGGTCAGGAGTTCAAGACCAGCCTGGCCAGCATGGTGAAACCCTGTCTCTACTAAAAATACAAACATTAGCTAGACTTGGTGGCACGTGCCTGTAGTCCCAGCTACTTAGGAGGCTGAGGCAGGAGAATGGCTTGAACCCAGAAGGTGGAGGTTGCAGTGAGCCAAGATCACGCCACGGCACTCCAGCCTGGGTGACAGAGTGAGACTCCATCTCCAAAAAAAAAAAAAAAAGGAATTCTCAGAGGTGATCATTAAACATGCAGATCATCAAATTACACATGAGATTATTATTCAGTAGGTCCAGGTTGAGGCTTGAGAATTTGTTTGTTTAGCAAATACCTCATATGAGTCTTCCGTCATTGAAGTTGGAGAAAGATGGATACGGTTGATTCCTGAAGTGTTTGGAAAGCTTGTTGATATGAAGGGTTTAGAAAGCTTTTATATGTAAAATGGGTGCTATTCACACTAGCTCCAGTCACTAAGTCAACTCTTGGTAGTAGGATCTAATTTAGTCAGAATAAATAACTTGAGCAGTTATAAATACACTACATAATACAACCATGGTCTGAAAGAGTTACAACCCCTTCAAGGATGTTTAATATTTTACCAAAAGATTATTTGGATACTGGAGAAAATTGTAAACTTATTTAGGGAGTTGGAGAAAAACATTTTGATAAATATTATTTATATTTAGGTTTTGTGGTCAAACTTTCTGATCTGAATTTAACTACAACATAAAAATATCCACCAATATTTTAAATGCAATTCTAATAATAAACTGTGTATCATTTCATCAACTGGGTGTTTAGGTTTGAATTGTCAAAATCACATTCATGTGATGCACATAATTTCTGAGACATTCGCCCTGACGTCCTTTTATATTATTTATTCTCTCCCTACCATCACACAATTTCTTTTCTAGGGTTTAGTCATTAATTTACTCTCTACACATGTCTGTAAGCTAGATATGAAAACTTGAAAACTTTTTTTTTAATTGTTGTGCTTTTGAAATCTAGCTACTCATTTCTATACACAAATAATTTTCAAGCTGAGAACCAAATCAGGAACTCAATTACATTTACAATAGCCAAGATAAAAATAAAATGTCTAGGAATAAATTCAACCAGAGAGGTAAGTCATCTCTACAAGGAGAGCTACAAAACACTGATGAAATAAATTAGAGATGACATAAACAGATGGGAACACATCCCATGCTCATGAATCAGAAGAGTCAATATTTCTTAAATGATCATACTGCCCAAAGAAATCTACAGATTCAATGCAATTTCTATCAAACTACCAATGTTATTCTTCACAGAATAAGAAAAAACAATCCTAGAGTTCATATGGAACAACAACAACAAACACACACACACACACACACACACACACACACACACACACACAAAAGCCCAATAGCCAAAGCAATTCTAAGCAAAAAGAATGAATCCAGAGGCATCACAGTACCCAATCTCAAATTATACTACAAGGCTATAATAACTAAAATAGCATGGTACTAGTACAAAAATAAACACATAGGTGAATGGAACAGAATAGAGAACCTAGAAGTAAAGCCATATACTTCCAATGAACTGATCTTTGACAAAGTCAACAAAAATAAACAGTGGGGAAAATTGGCTAGCCACATGCAGAAGAATGAAACTGGACCCCTATTTCTCACCATATACAAAAAATTAACTCAAGATGGATTAAAGATTTAAATTTTAAAACCCGAGACTATAAAAGTCCTAAGAAGAACTCTTCTGGCCTAGGCAAATAACTTATGACTAAGACCCCCAAAGCAAATGCAACAAAAAACAACAATAGACAAATAGGACATAATTAAATTTTTAAAAGTTCTGCACAGCTAAAGAAGTAACAGAATAAATGGATAATCTACAGAATGGGAGAAAATATTTGCAAATTATGCTCCAACAAAGGGTTAATAGCCAGAATCTACAACAAACTCAAACAACTCAACAAGAAAAAAAAAACCTATTAAAAAGTGGGCAAAGAGCATGGACAGAATTTCTGAGAGGAAGACTGAGAAAGACATTTCTCAGACGACATACAAGTAGCCAACAAATATTTAAAAGGCTCAACATCACTAATCATCAGAGAAATTAGATTTCATCTTACACCAGTCAGAATGACTATTATCAAAAAGTCAAAACACAACAGATGCTGGTGTGGATACTGAGAAAAGGGTATGCTTATACACTGTTGGTAGGAATGTTAATTAGTAATACCTCTACAGAAAACAGTAAGGAGATTTCTCAAAGAAGTAAAAATAAAACTACTATTATACCCAACAATCCCATTGCTGGCTATCTACTAAAAGGAACAGAAATCGGTCGGGCACGGTGGCTCATGCCTGAAATCTCAGCACTCTGGGAGGCTGAGGCAGGTGGATCACGAGGTCAGGAGATCAAGATCATCCTGGCTAACACAGTGAAACCCTGTCTCTAGTAAAAATACAAAACAATTAGCCAGGCATGGTGGTGGGAGCCTATAGTCCCAGCTACTCGGAGGCTGAAGCAGGAGAATGGCATGAACCCAGGAAGTGGAGGTTGCAGTGAGCTGAGATCGTGCCACTGCACTCCAGCTTGCGTGACAGAGTGAGACTCCGTCTGAAAAAAAAAAAAAAAACAGAAATCATTAAAAATACACCCACTGGTCACAATAGCAAAGACACAGAATCAACCCAAGGGTCCATCAACAGTTGATTAGATAAAATAAATGTGGTATATATATACCACGGAATAATATGCAGCCATAAAAAAGAACAAAATCATGTCCTTTGCAGCAACATGGATAGAGCTGGAGGCTATTATCCTAAGTGAATTAATTCAGAAACAGAAAATCAAATACTACATCTTCTCATTTATAAAGTGGGAGCTAAAGAATGGAAACATCCAGACATAAAGATGGAAACAACAGACACTAGGGACTCCAAAAAGGGGGAGGTTGAGAGGGAGGTGAGGGTTGAAAAATTACCTATTAGGTACAAAAATCACTGTTTGGGTTATGTGCACACTAGAAGCCCAAACTCCACCATTACACAATATGCTCATGTAACAAACCTGCACATGTACCCACAGAGTCTAAAATTAAATTAAATTTACAAAATAAAAATTAGTTACTATATGAAGAAGCTGAGCCAACCCACAAGGAGAAAATCAAGGTACCCTGTTTAACAGTCCAGTCACTAGCTACATATGAGGAAGACCATCCAGGACATCCCCCTCCCATTTACCTGGCAACTGACCATAACTGCATATGTAAGCTCAGCCAATTATACGTATGTATGTATATTATACATATATATGTGTGTATGTGTGTGTGTGTATAGGCCTTCTCAATGGTCAATAAATTATAACCAAAATAAGTGAATATTATATTTTTCCACTAAGTCTTTGGGTATTTCTTTACATCACAACAGACTCCTTACACAGAAATTATAATCAGAAGTCGAGTGTTGCCACAATAAATACCTGAAGTATATAGCATTAACATTGGAGCTGGGTAGGTAAAGTCCACACAAGGTAAAGAGACTATACAGCTCATCCCACTGAGAGACAGAGCCTCCTTTCCCACCAATTGGACCTGGGCTATCTTTGTGATTTACATTCATTAACAGTATGTGGCAGAAGTGACATTGTGCAATTTATGCTTGGGTCTTAGAATGTCTTAATAATTTCTGCTCTCATCTCCTTAAAATCTAGTGGCCATGTGAGGAAGTCCATGCTAACCTTCTAGAGAAGCCATGTAGAAAAGAGTAGATTCATTCTGGAAAACAGCTTTAACAACTGCCAAACATACAAGTGAGGCCATCTGGGACCAGTCAGTTACCAGCTAATGTAGCTGGTAGGACTGCAAATGTATGTATAAGCCTAGCCAACCCCTCTTCAACCAGAGACAAGTCATCCCAGGTAGGCTCTGTGCAAATTATTATTTAGACACAGTATTTTTCTACATAGCTTTAGATAAATAATGCAAGAACCCAGACTCAGATTTTGTTCACTGTTGCTCTTCCATAGATATACAGCCAACAGCAACGAGCAGTAGAAAGGATTTATACCAAACGTGAATACAAATGAGTAGACCCAGCTGCCCATTACTTTCTTCATTACTCACAGAAAAACATACTCAACGGTTCTTTGGTCAATGGAGCCCAGAAGGAGTGAATAAATAATCAATCTTAGGAGTCTTGAGCTGTGGGTTTACTGCTCTAGAGGAGGATATAATACCATAAAAAGCAGTTCTTGATGTACCTAGTTACTTATTTCTGTGTCCTATTTCCTTCATCGTCATTGGGTCTAAGCCAGTCGCGTCATGTCTTATCAACCATCCACAAACAGTGCTTATTGTTCAAAATAAATTTTCTTTTCCTTTTTTTTTCTTTTTTCTTTTTTTTTGAGATGGAGTGTCGCTACCATCGCGTAGGCTGGAGTGCAGTGGCGCGATCTCGCCTCACTGCAACCCCCACCTCCCAGGTTCAAGTGATTCTCCTTCCTCAGCCTCCCAAGTAGCTGGGATTACAGGCATGTACCACCATATCTGGCTAATTTTTGTACTTTTAGTAGAGACAAGATTTTGCCATGTTGGCCAGGCTGGTCTCTAACACCTGACCTCAGGTGACCCACCCGCCTTGGCCTCCCAAAGTGCTAGTATTACAGGCATGAGCCACTGCACCCGGTCCAAAATAAATTTTCAAAGTGCCCTCTAGGGAAAATAAATAAATAAAAGATATTTTTACACCTATGAAAATCCACCAACTAGAATACAGGTCCCCATATGAAGAAAGGTAATTGTGGTTAATAAATATTGATAACAAAATATTAATGGCAAAATTTGATGAAAACTGTACTCACTCATAAAATAGCTCCTTCATAAAAGATCTAATGAATTTTTTTCTACTTTTAGACCTAAAATTTCCCCTTTCAAAACATTCCTAAGAGAAGGCATTGTGAAACCATGGACTTAAAAGGAGAGTGAGAAACTATCCAGTTCAAGATAAAGAAAAGAAGGCCCAGAAGGATTAAAATCCCTACCTAAGATTGCACAATTGCACAGTCGTCAGTTAAAAAAAAGTGAAAACCCAGCTCTTTTGATTTTTGGGCCAATCCCCTAACCATTGCTTTATTTGGCCTCCAATGATTATGAGCAAGTGTACACACACTAGAGACAGGCAGTCACATGACGTAGATAATTGTGTGTGTATAGCATCCTTGCTCCTTCATGCTCTTTCCACCTCTGCCCACATCACCACTCTCAACACATTTTTCATCTTGTCAGCAGTTTAATATTTCTCCAGCTTATTGTTTTAAGATTTGATTCTGCCTGGGGCAAATCAAGTTGGGAGTTAGCAGTTCTCAGACCACAATTAGACATTGAGTCAATATTGTTGTAAAATAACACCATTCTCCTTTTTGAAAACAGACTGAGCTTGTCAGTGTCCTCCCTGCAGAGGGGTGTGTACAGAAGGATCTTCCTGTACATCTGGCCTTTCAAAGGAGGCCACCATGTTGGTTCCCAAATATGTTGCTAGTCCTTCTCAGCTTCTAATACCTACTTGTTGGTGAACAAGTCACCCATCCTTTGAGAACATAACCTGTTTTATGTGAGAAAATAGGAAGGCTATATCATACCCATGATTTCTCTCTGTTGGCGCATGGATTTTAATTGTACAAGTTGCTTCAGAAAAATTTAAAATAATTAATAATACCTGTATACCTCTTATTTCCTCCAGTCCTTTCCTTGTTGCCTTGGCAAAATGACTTAAAAATGGATAAAGAACATGTCTCACCAGAAAACAGGTTTTTTTTGTACAATAATTTGTGCTGTATGTCACATTATAGTGGTGAGTGTAAATTTATCTTTGAGCCATGTTTTATTAACTTTTTCCCCCATAGAGTTACATCAAAAGACTCTATAAATAAATGATGTGCTCAGCCTGCTAGTTCCTACATGCATACCAATTACTTCTATTGATTTCAAAACACGTAGTCAGTACTTTAAACAACCATGATAATATCACAAACTAAAATATTCAACATCTCCATCTCAGTATGCTGTCACCATGCAGACAACGATTAGAATTGGTAATCAGTTTCACTGCTGGTAAGTTGAGTGGCACGATGCATTTCATATCCATGCTTATGTCAAACTCGATTAACATTCTAACACAGTATATTTCAAAGACACTGACCTAATCTCAGAGAACAATGCATTTATTTATTCCATGTTAAAAGCTCTTACATTTCATGCAGGATTCTTGAAGCAAAGATATTTACTGTCACAATAATATTTTAAGTTGGAGCTTCTGAAGAAATGCAATGAAATACACTTAGTTTAAAATTTCTGCTGTAAGTGATGCATGTCATTACTGTGGAAGAAGAAAAGAATCTCTCAAGCTATAATTCTTCAGAATTTGAAAATTATATGAAGATACTGTCACCTAACAAATAATACATTTCAAATAAGCCTGAGGTATGAGATATTTTTTGTATACTCCAAAAAGAACACTCAAAATTAAATTGTATCTGAGTGAAATTTTAGGTGATGTATGTATGTACTTTCCTATTTATTTATTTACATGTCAAAGACTCATCAGTTATCAATACATAAGCCAATTAATGGAATAAGATTTATATATGAAATGAAAAAACCCACAATGCTCTGTGTAGGCCCATGTATGTATGTATGTGCATTACAGCTTGCTTTCTCTATTAACAGCATATTAGCAGTACATAGTAAGCTACTCAACAATGTCAGAATAGTTACCTATTCAGAATAATAATAGGTAAATATTCAGGAAGTTTAAAAATCAGAACCAGGTGTGGTGGCTCATGCCTGTAATCCCAGCACTTTGGGAGGCCAAGGTGGGTGGATTGCTTGTGCTCAGGAGGTCAAGACCAGCCTGTACAACATGGCAAAACCCCGTTTCTACAAAAAATACAAAATTAGCTTAGTGTAGTGGTGTGCACCTGTAATCCCAGCTACTTGGGAGGCTGAAGTAGGAGAATCACTTGAGCCCGGGAGGGTGAGGCTGCAGTGAGCCATGATCATACCACTGCACTCCAGCCTGAGCCACAGAGTGAGACCCTGTGTCCAAAAAAAAAAAAAACAGGAGTTTTTCAGGGAAAACTACCAAATGTAACTATATTGCTCTAAAGTTTATATCCAGTATCAACTGTTAAATGCTGGTGAAAAGTGTTGCCAACAGGATGGCAGAATATCTGGATTAAAGAAAAATGTATGATGCTGCCAATTATCCATCTGCTTTATCTACACAGGGTGAATAGCCATATACTCAAAACATGGGGCTGGTTAGCACAGTATAGACAAAACATCCCAATATTTAAAATCTTTTCAGAGTTAACATTTCTATGGTTGAACATTTTTCACAGATATGTCTCTGGCACAAGATTACCACTGCATTTCTTTGTAAAATTCTTTCATGTATAGTTCACTTGATATTATATTTTTAAAATCGCATCTGCTGAAACCACACAGTGTAGAAACACGTATCAGAGAAAAGCCGGAGGGATGAAAATCAAAATCTTCTGTCTCTCAGAATAAATTTGCTTAAACATTTATAGAAAGGAAATGGTAAAACAATACTGAATGTAGGGATAAAATTTTGCTTCAAACTTGTTTCCCTAGTTGAGTTGGTATTTTGAACCTGGAAATGACAGCCAGAATTCTGTTTCAGGGAAATAAATATGATCATGTCTTTGCGGTATACATAGAAAGACTGTTTTACAGAAGATTGAGGTCAGAGTTCCTTGGGTTTCTCTAGTCTTCTTGAGTTCTTGAAGACCTATGAACATTGACTTTATCATGTTTGGAACCTGAAGTAGCCAACCTCACCAAGTAGGAGACTAAAATATAATTAGTAATATTATAATATGACAACCCAGAGGAGAAAAGAAACTCTCTAGCATGATTGCCCCATAATTTTTTTTTTCCTCCAAAGTATGGCTACATTAAAGTAAGTTATTTTTGTAACGATCCATTGCCAGAAGAGAGAGATCTTGACCTGCTTTCTTTATGTGCCCTAAACAAATGTTAATTCTCTGTAAAAAAGATGTATTTAAAATTTAATATCAGGATACAAAAATATCTTTGTAATCTGCTATTCTCTGCCAAGAGAAAAAAAAATCTCTTTTTATTTCTTGTTCAGTAGTGACATTTCTGATGAAAGCATTTGTTTCAGGCAATTTATTTTTGCAGCAAGTTTGATTTTATGTGGCATCACATGGCTCAGTTCAATGGACTCCTCTTTTTTGTTGTTGTTGTGAACAGGTACATCTCCAGAACAAAACTAAGGTCCTACTTGAGACCGAATGCAGGTACCTTCAACTGTGTGTTTGAAACAAAGAAGATCCAAGACACACTGCTCAAACTGTTAGCATGAATCAAACATAAATCCAAAGCTGTTCTCCTGGCAGAAAAGTAGCACAGCCCTGTGCGGAGCCCACTCAAGCAGAAGATTTTATTGATGCAATTGCCTGGGGTACACTGGGCCACTATGTCCACAAAAATAATAATTAAGCTGTGGGATGTATTACACAGCTTAGTACCTGAACTAAGCTGAGCGCATTGATTAATATTTCTATTTATATGTCTTGTTTTTTGTCATTGAGTAAGGTACCTCTAAGCTGTTTAGCATCTTTCATTTCCATTTTACTTTTATCACCACCTCCATTAAAAGAGAATCAAGAAAGCAATGGAGTTTCCTTTCAATAAAACAATAAGAAGGCCTATCTCCTGAATGTGTTTTTCAGATTGAAATCATTTAGGTTTACTTGCATTTTTATTTGACACTGATGAGTTATAGTCATGCTGACTGATTCTATGAATAGCATGATGGAAGTAGAATGTGAATAACACAGCATCTACAGCTGTTTTGTTTTAGTTTGTTTTGTTTTGTTTTAAGCAGTGCTCACAACTCAACATCCCACAGACCCAAGGGACTCCACCTCCCAGCAGAATTGATGGCAACTTCTCATAGCCACAGAGACCCCCTAGGTCTAGAAGCTAGCTCTCCCAGACAACTCCTGTAAATAGCTCTGATGTAAACTCAAACTGCCTGGCACATTCATACTCTTTTTGTACCCACACTGATAATGATACTCTCATGCCTATCCTGTAAGGATGGATAACAACTGGAGTAAGTCACTGTGCACCCAGCAGATTGCCTGGGCTATCTAAATCACTTGATAAACAGCTGAGAGGGAGGAGACTGCAGGGCTTTTCTCTTCTTCATGATCCTTGCTTACAAATTTCCCCAATAATCCATACTGTGGAATACAGTGGAATTTTTTTTCCTGTTTCCCCTACACAATATGTAGCAAAGGTAAAGAAAGCCACTTTACCGGATAAGTAGTGGGCTGCATTCCTTTTGAAGACTAGGGTGAGGATCTCTAAGTTCAAGTCCAGATTAAGTGCAGGCATAAGACAGGAAGGGCAGCTAGGAGGCCTTCATGTCACTTCTGAAGGGTGAGAGTGACAGCCAAAATGCAGGCTGACTCATCTACATTGATGATGTCTGGTGCTTGTTAAGAGCAAGCTGAAGTTACCAGCAGAAGCTCCAGAGAGAAGCTGGAGGGAATGGCAGAAGCTAAACAATAAACTCAGACTAGAGCCTGGGACAGAAAGTCAACAATAAGTAGGCAGGATGATGAGGAAATGAGAACCAGGTAGCAAAATTGTTAGATTCAGGAAATTCTAAGTCATCCAGAAAGCCAGTTCTAATAACAAGGAATCCTTAAGAGCAATGAAAACAAACTAGCAAAACCAGGAATAAATTACCAGAGAGAGAACTTGTTACAGAGGTCTGAGGAGACATGCAAGCATCATTAACAATGCATTAGCTATTTGCTATAAAGGCAAGAACAAAATCTGCAAGATCCCTAATACCTATTATCTAAAATTGGTTTGTTCATTTCCGTCAATCTTTAAGAAAGCCCCAGGGGTTTAAAAAAAAAAAAAAAAAAGAAAAGA
>NW_016808057.1:1604543-1640776 GCF_001698545.2 Rhinopithecus bieti
AAAAAAAGAAAAAAAAAAAAACCTTTTAGTGATAAATGATGATATCCCGCAGTTTGGGTGGAAGAATCCCAGATTATGCCCTTATCCTGGCAGAACAGTCAATAACACCTCCTTTCACTGTAAAGTTAAGTCCTGGTTTCAATGACAAACTTTATGGTCACCTTATTTAGAGAGCTCTGATCAAGAAAAAAAGAGGAAAGAAGTAAGGAGACAGCGACTATCCATTTATGCAACAAATATATATTGGCCATCGACTCTGGATCAGGCTCTGGTGACACAGCCGTAAATTAGCCATATCTGCCCTCCTCATAGAGCCAGCCAAGTAACTGGGAAGAGAAATAGGCAAAAGAGAAAGTAAATACCAGACACAACCCAATTAAAATTAATTTAAGAAAAGATAACCACCTGGCAATTAGAGACTGATATCAGAAAATAATACAGATATTGCTGAAGTGGGAAACCTAAAAATATCAAAAGCTATGGAAAATAGGATGCATTACTGACCTCCTGGCCCTAGCAGTAAATTGGACAGCATATACCCTTCCAACTCCACTCTGAACCCAACAGATATGAGTCAGCAAAAGTTCTCTATACAAGATCTATTTCATCTGTCAATCTGTCCATCCACACATATTTATTAGTTCCATCAACGCTGAGAACACCATGCCAGACTGGCATGCCGTGATGACCAGTGGGCAGACCTTATCCTCACAGAGCTGAATCACCTGAATTCTGAATGCTCACAACTATCCCAAATACTTACAGATTAGCATTATGGAATACCTAAAAGTCAAACTAAGCATATGCATTTTTGGAAAATCATTTATATATTATATATATATACATATATTTTTTAAAAATTGATGTAGCAATAATAAAAAAAGAAAATAACTTTTTGGGAACTCTAATATGTATTGGGTTGGTGCAAAAGTAATTGTATTTTTTGCCATTACTTTTAATGGCAAAGACCACAATTACTTTTGTACCAACCTAACTAATGTGTTATACACATTACTCTTGCCTTATGTTGAAGAATATGTCGTATGTCTTGGAGTGAAGGGGAAAGTACTTACTTTTGTGTTTAAAGACTGAGCATATCTTTTGCCCCAGGAACTGATGTCTTGGTCCAGATTTCCTTCACTAGGATATCCTGCCTCTTTGTTTTTCCTTTCAAGATGACCTCTTAATGCCTAGGTCAGCATCCTTTGCATCCTTATCTCCCACCCAATTGCTGGCTTCTAAGAGATCAAAGAAGGGTTAGAGCTTGGACCTTCAGCACTGTCCCTGCACTAAAACTGCCCCTCCATCCCCTCCTCCACATTGGTCTCATTAGTAGCATCCCAGCCTATCTTTTCACCAGCCTCTACCTATGGACCACATATCTTCCCTTTTGTACCAGAACACCCACAAAGCCAAGGTCTGGAGGAGCAGCTGAAATTGAGTTAAATCTTATCATTTAAGCACATCACCATTGCTAACTACTATTATTTTTAAATAATTACTTTGATAGAGTAAACAATAGAGGTTAGAATCTCTATGTACAACTATATTTCCTTCCCAAAAAGGAAGGAATTATTTTTTGGTTTAACCTGAGTAAATAAGTATATCATAAACTCCAGTTGGTAGGAGAGAAAAAATTATTTATATATAAAGAGAGAGAATGCGAATTTCAAATTAAACAACTGATTGACTTCTAAAAGAGGTTTTGGAACCAAACTCGAAAATCATTCCGTTCCTTTGGTTTTGACACATTAATCGCCAAGCAGGTACCTATCTTTTTTTTTTTTTTTTTTTTTTTCCTTTTTTCAGAGATAGGATCTCACTCTATCACTCAGGCTGAAGTGTAGCAGTGCTATCACGGCTCACTGTAACCTCCACCTCCCAGGTTCCACCTCCCACCTCAGCCTGCTGAGTAGCTGGGACTACAAGCATATATACCACCATGGCCGGCTAATTTTTTTATTTTTATTTTTTAGAGACAGGGTCTTGCTCTGTTGCCTAGGCTGGCCTTGAATTCCTGGACTCAAGTAATTCTCCTGCCTCGGCATCCCCAAGTGCTAGGATTACAGGCATAAGCCACCACTTCGTCCCAAACTTCTGATCTTAATATACTTTCCCCAATGGGAGGAGTACCTTGATGGGTTAACTTAAGTATTCCAAAACTAGTAAATAGGTAAATAGCTAAAATGTCCAGTGTATATTAGTAACTTATCACTGTGGCCTGCTTAAAGTGCCCTAAGATTGTAACTGCTGTGACTCACTTCTCTGGAGACCGATGACAAATCCCCCAAGTAAATTGATTCTTGGATGAGGTGCAGAAGTTATCTTGCTTCTCTTCCAAGGTACTCACAACATTCAGGATTTAAAGAGCTAGCATATCATTTACATCCAAAGAAAATCAGTCGCTGATTAAGCTGACTCATCTCAAAACCATAGCTGACACTAATGTGAGAATGAAACTTGGATGAAATCCAAGAAGAACAAGAAAAAGAATGCAGGTTTTTCAACGGTAGAGACCAGTGTATATTTATCTCTGCATCCCTATAATTTAACATAATTTTCCTAGAGTAACTTATTAGGTTGGTGCAAAATTAATTGCGGTTTTGCCATCGAAAGTAATAGCAAAAACCGTAATTGCTTTTGCACCAACCTACTTTCTAACTGTAGGATTTTTGCCACAGTTATTTATCACCTCTCCTATGAACTTAGATATTTTTCTTTAAATAGACATTAAGTTAAGTCGTTTATTGTACTTAGCCAAATCCTGTGAATTCCTTGAGATTTTTATGTGCTTGTTAAATTTAACTGTATAAATCAATTACATAGACACATACATTATACATAAACAATCATTGTAATAAAATCATCACATACGCAATCTGTGAAGCACACAGTTACATTTTAAGACACACTGGCTCACCTCAGTGCCTGGAAAGCAGAGTAAAGGCTGACAGATGAAAGGATGATGGAATATTCCAACCTTCAACACCACCAAGCCAACCCTCCCTCTTTCCATGAACCTGGGGCTTATCTGAGAATCCTTGTCAGAACATTGCTCCAGATAACTGCTTTGAATAATCAGAATGGCCAAGAGATAAAACCAACGTGCCTTCCCAACTGTAGCAATTCTCCAGTAGAAAATAGTGCTCAAGTTGTTCAAGGTCTTTGCCAAGTGCTTTATATGGCAGTGGCACTCTTCACCCACCAACAGTCACTTGAAGCTATTCAGAAAATTTTCTGGAGCAGTGATGTATTTCACTGATCAGCATACCCCCCGTTTGAAGAATATATTCACAAGACAGTTGGTTCAGATTACAGATGTTAGGGATAGACCATGCCCTAAGATTTTTCTTCATCAGATCTAGAATCCTACATACAAACAGACGCAAGGCATATTAGGCTGAAACTGGATGGCTTTTTTGTTTGTTTTATGTATTTGTTTGATTGTATTAAAAAGCTAATGAAGCTTTGTTTCTTACAAAAGCCTACTCTTAATTTTATCAACCTGCACTGCAGATATATCCATGACATTGGTATTAGGTAGACTGGGGAGGACAGGTTAGAGATCACAGTCCTCATTCATCAAGTTATCAATGCTGATATCTCATGCCTATCAGGTCCACCAGTGCCATTTTCTAAGGCAAAGGACACGTTATTTGAAGGATGATTCCCATTTCACCATGAGACTATCAATATGTCAGCCTCATAATGATGTCGGTTGACTGATAATGCCACAAAAGAAACATTAAGAGTATTTTTTTACTTTGATACTTTATATCAAAGTTGTTTCATAGTCAAACATTTTCAAAAGGGCCAAATCTGTTTCTTCAAAATCCAAACATTTGCTTTAAATGGGAATTCTCAAGCTGCAAAGTGTGCAGTAAAAGGCAGAATTGAGCTAGAAATGAACATGACAAGGTGCAATATTCAGTATGTATACCAGATTTAATTTTGCATAAGAAATGAATTTCTTTGGCTTATTTTTTAATTAGCTTAAGCAAGTGCATTCAGGAGCCAATAACACAGACTTATGGGAACTGAATTACTGAAAGGATTCGGAGCCCTGCCTCTAAATCACAGGCCTTGAGCTGATCTCATAATTAACACTGAGCTGAAGTACTGCATCAAATGCTGTAGAAACACTTTCTCCAAAGAGTGGATGGGGAACACGGCAATCATTATACCCAGGCAGTAGCATCTCAGGGACTACAAAGCTTTGTTGAACGTGAGGAAGTCAGTTACATCAACCTGCTAAGCAGTTAATGTCCTGGCAGACACATCTGTGTTTACTACCATCAGATACTCCCAGCTGTTCACATTGCCTCTGTTTGATGGTCATTCTGGGACCTGCCTGATGTTGGGAAGTATATTAGAGAAGTAAATTCCTTACTGAAGATTGATCAAGGAGGGATGTAAACTCCGGGATGCTGGAGTTGGTCCATAAAGTTTAGGACAAAGACATGCACTGGCAATTACAGAAGGTGAATTTATTTAGGACTCTTGATCAGAGCTTTTAGGAATCTATTATTGCTTCGATTTAAATTAGTTTTAAAATCATTCCTGTAGTCAGGTTCTTTTAGGGCACCTCAAACAGACATAAACCACTCGTTTCCTGTGGGGACTGGAAGCAGGCCAGTGCATCACTACTATACAGATAAGGAGGAAGGGACACTGAGCTACCAAGAGCAGTCTCTTAATCAAACAGCTGGTTGCTGATGCCCATCAAGCCAGGTGCTATGGATTTAAAAGAAAACGTGTGACATATCTATGCTAGGAATCCTCAGTTTGCTACTCCTAGATCCACTCTCAGCCCTTCTCGACCCTGCTCTTAGCTCAGTGAGGCACTCGGGACTCCTGAGCCCTCTGGTTTCCTATTGAACTCTGCCCATGGAGACACCTGGCAGAAGAGCCAAAGAAGGGAAAAGAGCACTGTGTCTCCCCCTTCGGCCCACCCTCCTCTGTCTGGTGTCCGTGACGGGTCACTAAGCCCCTCTGCACGATTCTCTTCCTCGGGCTTTCTTTGAGCTTAGGGTGGTAAAAGCCCCTCTATTTATCCCAGGATGCTACACACCCCCCCCTCCAGTCTTCTTTCACCTTACCCGCCCTTTTCTGAACATTTCCTTTATTTGACCCTCCTTGAACAATCCTAGTTTGCATGTGCCATCCTGTTAGTGCCCTAACTGACATCACATTTCTGCCTAAAATGAGCTTATACAGGCTCTCTGGTAGGAAAAACTACTGCATCATCAGTACAATAACAGATCAAGCCCTGGGTTATTTGCAAATGCATAGCACACTTGAACACACACAGATCTTGATACTTCACCAGGTGATAAGATCATGAAGTCTATGCCATTTTCTCCGCATTCCCTCTCTTATACAAGTAGACTTCAAAGATAAAGGAAAAGAAAAAAAAAAATCTACAAGTCAGCATCACTCTGAAGAGCTGGACAGGGTCTCACATCTATCTCACATTTATCATCTATCTCAGGGCCTTTGCATCTCATCTCTATTCTTGCCTTCCATGCTTTCAGCCTTTCTCCAGCCAGCCTGATGAGAATACTTTGGCAAGTCCCCTGGACACAGATGTAATCTATGACTTGAAATGTCCTAGCCCATGCAGAAACTATACACTCATTTTACAGTTAAGCTCTGAAATATTCAAGCTTAGACTCTCCTACTACTGCTTATGTGGTTGGCCATTTTGCTGCACTCAAGTGTTGGTTAGAAAAGACAGAGAAAAGCGACCTAGCATAAATGCAAAACTACTACACGAAGGGAGACCCACCAACTGCTCTCCTACTTATGCTTAGCTGTTTTCTACTTATGCAATTATATCTGGTAGCCAATTAACCAGAAGATAAGATTGAATTGCAATCATTGACCAACATGAAATTTAAAGATGGGCTGAGGAAGCAAGTGCTTCATGGCTGTCGTTGCTTTCTTACTAAAATGTTCATTGTTCTATAGATAAGACTTGTATCTTTCCTGATGACCCAGCAAAGCCAAATGGCTGAGAATCCTCAGGAAGCTCCCAACGGTTAAAAAAGAACGTCTGGCTGCTCTGTGCTGCCTTTATTACTGGTTATGGACCACCTCCGTGGAACTACTAAAGGTCTCCACAGGTACAGCAATTTCTTTTTTGGCAACTTTATTGTCAGACAACCTGCCTTCTGGGTATGTTGTTATCACTGTAGTCAATTGATGTTTCTGACATTGTTCTTGGCAGGCTCAGTTTTCCAGGGCACTGCTAGGAAGAAAACATGAAAAACCTGGCACTGTTTTACGCACTTTGCTGTCTTATGTGTTATATTTCGCAAGAAGAGAGGTCGGAAAATTATACTTTGAAAACCAGGGTGCCACTGGATAAATATAGGGAGTAATACCAAATCTTGAAAAATCTTTCCTTGCCAGATTTTCCCACATGAGAGAGAGAGTCCTGAGGTGCATGGAATTTTAGCAGTTTGAAATTGCTTTATTTTTCTTTTAATCATATGTAGCCGACTCACCAAATTGAACTCATAGCAAAACTCAGATATGCAAAGAAAACATAAATACTTCATTTTGTCTCAAACTATTTAAGCTTTCAACCCTGTCACTATGCACACTCTACTCACCAACTTCCTAATGCCAGCTCATGTTCAACAGGAAAACCTTACTGAATGTCGAATCCTGTCTAAAGTACAATCTACTCTGATCATTTAAACAGCCCATTCGCACATAGTCTTCGGAGTAAGCATGTTTTACTCAGAGGTTGTTCCCACCCCCGCCTTGGCTGACAGGTATGGCCTCTGAGAGCTTCCAGGAGTGGGAAAGAAGCAGAGCCCTTGTCCCCAAGCAATGTGTCACTCGTGCCTCCATGTACCGCTGGTCCTGAAGGTGTTCACAGCTGAATTCTGTGGCTGGAGTAACTTACCTCCTTGACTTAGTTCAGTCGGGGCCTATTAGCACTCTCTGGTGGTTTTGATCTCATTTGGGTTTGTGCTTTTTCCACAGACTTCTGTAAGGCATGGCTATGACTTCTATTCAGCCCTATCTTGGTTATTTCCTCAGTTGCCCTTGCCAGAGAACCTTCTTACCCCACACCAGCAATCCCTCTAGCCCCTTCTTCAATCAAACTCTCCCTCTCTCTGCTACTATATGGTCTGTCTACACAACTTAGAAACCAGGAGAAGCAGGGGAAAACTAAATGTTAAGGATTACCCCCTGCCTGGACTTGGTGCAGCACCAGGTTGATGTGATCTATCCTTGAACGAAATAAGAAAGTCTCCTCCCAGAGTCACAAATGCAAATAAAGGGGAAAAATGACTACCTGCCACAGTCCTTTCAAGGTATTTAAAGTTACTCCTCTTCTCCAAAATGACCCCCAGAGAAGAAAACTCAGAAGACAAGCATATGAACACATAACTCTCCTTTCTGCCCCCTCTATCACAACAGAATATTAACTTTTTCAATAACTTTTCCCCGATATACATATGAATTGGAGAATGAATTTACAGACAGGCAAGGATCACTGAGAAAAGATGAAGATCCTGGTCTAGAGACTATTTAGCAAAGGGGTTTGAAGCTAAATCCTGGTCCACACACAGGGCCAGCTTCACAGGCATATGACCTGTCCAATTGCACAAAGCCCTGCATTCACAAGGACCCGTGCCTGGTTCTGTTGTCATCATCTTGAAATTCTTAATCATTTCGAACATGGGGCCCCACATTTCCACTTCACAGTGGACCTCACAAACTATATAGGCAGTCCTGCCCACACATGAGTATGCCCAAAGGTGACGAGATAGAGCTAGACACTAAATGTCTTCAAACCACATTCTAGGAAGCCCTTTGGATTTAGTCAAAGTTTCTCAGAGGCCTCTGCAAGATGAGGGGATCAAGTCGATGCTCGCCCACACAATTTTATTCATTTCGTGCATGATACTTCACATGAGGACTGCATTCTACTGCTAAAAATTAGTTGATAGAAACTTAATTTTTTATTTTGGGATACAATATTCCTCACTACCTTGATCCTATAACAAAAAGTCAACTGCAGTGTAATCAAAAAATATTGAAAACTTTGTCTCAGAGCACCTGGGTTCATTTCCTAATTCCATCACTTACTAACTTTGAGAACTTACACAAGCTAAACTTCTCTGAGTATCAGCTCATTTATCTATTACATTGAAATAATAATAACTTGGAATTATTGTTTTAATTGTATACAATAATATATTTGCTTTTACTTTATACTTTACAATACTTTAAAAATAATAATGTATAACCTATATAAACAAAAGCATTACAATAGTTTATAAAATATTTTGAATAGGTTGTTTTGAAATTTATTTCTTTTAAAAATATAAAATAAATGTGAAATTGAGATTAACTATAAGCGTGTGAGAAAAAATGTGTATTTGAGTCCTCACTTCTTGTTTTTTTGCTGATTGTAGGCCTTATGTGACAGCTATTATTAACAGCATTGTTTTGTCAAGCCAGTAAAAACAGTGAAGTTAAATGAGCAAGATATCAGTCAAATTTGATTTTCCAAAAAGTGTTTAATTAAATGGCATTTCTTACTCAAAATGTCGATAAACATCAATTCTGTTCTCTCATAGTCCAGAGTATATTAAAAGAATTAGAATCCTGGAATCCTTTATCACTGAAAACCACACCCAGATATTTTTGAGGAATAGCTACTGCGGGAAAGATCCTCTCAGTGAGTGAAACCTTAATTAATTCTAGAGTCTCTGGACCCTTTGTGGTCTCCTCCCTTGCTGGCTAAAGGAAGACAGATCCCATTGGCCTCTCTTCCTTGTTTTTTGTCCTTGAGCCATAACCACACAGGAAAGTGAAAATCCTATGCAAGGAAAAGTCCTTCCCCCTTGTTTCTTTCCCATGGATCCCATCTGAGTTGTGAAGCTTTCCCATTTCAGAAACTCTTTCCAAACAGGATACAATGTTAAGTCCCTTACTTGTAGCTTGGGAGAGAAGGAGGAGGGACAAACTAACATGAAGAAATTTGAAGAAGAAAATGCACATATTCCAAAGAGAAAATAAATCCTGAAGGAAACCAGTCTGAAGAGTACTCTTCCAGCAGAAAGAGCCCTTGACCTCTTTCTTCACGAGGTGCCCGGGAGTGGGGTGGCCCTGTTGCCCTTGACCTTGATGCATGTATCAGAGTTCTCACTGGTTGGGGGTGGAATGAATGCAAGTAGGAAGGATAAATCCTTGAGTTCTTCATAGAAGTTAGAGTTTATAATCAGCACATGAAAATTTCTGATTTAGTTTTCAAATGCCATTCTTCTGCCTTTCTCTTGTGTGATGGTTCCCAGGCATGCAACTGGTAGACCTGGGGTCTCATATGGCTTATTTACAAATTGCTATGGTGACTCAGTATTAAAGGATTGCCAAGGGTTGGATATTTGTAGGGAAACTAAAACATTTAAAATAAAAATAAAAGTCTAATATTTGTGAACTTGTATTATACTTTTTGGACTGAGAGCTGTTACATTAATTATCTTAGTTAACCTTAATATCAATCTATTATTTAGGTATTATTATAATAGCAATTGCTATTTTCCAAATTTCCTAATGAAAAACACAGGAGCTCAGAAATATTAAATGGCTTGTCCAAAGCTGTATAGTTCATACATGGCAAGGGTCAAGACTCACACCCCGGACTTAGGGAAGTCAGAGCCCATCCTCTTAGCCCTTTCTACCCTGCTGCTCTCAGAGTATAAAAGTAACATGACTAAAGGAACCATAAAAAGATAAGTCCACTAGATTTGGCAACCCCAGTGTTAAATTTTTATCTAGGACTAACAAAGGGCAAATGCATTTTGGCAATATTCTAGTGAATTTGATCTGTGACTAGAGCCAGAGAAAATTAATCAATCCTACCCAATGGTCTGATGGTTGCTAGTTTCTTACTTTCTTTGATCAGAATCTCAAAGGCATGTCAGTCAGAGACGGCATTACTCGCTGTGGGAAAGGGGATGATTTTCCTGATTTTCTTCCATCTTCAAAATGCAAAATGCTGCAGCCACAATTTGCATTTATATGCTGGCCCTGTGAATTCACCAGAGGTTCCTTTTCCTTGGCTACGATTTTCACAATAAAATCATACCACTGTGATTCAGACCATCAAGAGAGGGTATGTAGCTCAAGCATTAAGCGTAAATTATACTCTTTTACACTTTGTCCACTTCTTGTTAGCATTTAAGAGTTGTCTTTGAAAGCGTTAATAAGAAAATCTACTATAATTATCTTTTGGTATCTTTGATTCAAATATGAAATGATAGCTTCAAACTATTATGACCCTCAGAGTATAATAAACATTTTAACCTAAAAATACTGGTTCTCTACCAGAACCTCTAACACAGAAAGCCCATCAAATATTCATGAAAATTCCCCATCATATTATAATGTTCTTGAAGAAGGAAAATATTGACATCTTTCACCACTGCATTTCCCAGGTCTAGCAGAGATGATCACCAAATAGTTTCGGAAGAATGAATACAGAGCTACAACTCCTACTTGCTCTTCAGATCTCCTTGCCTCTATTCTAGGACTGGCATTGTAGGATCGTGCAGAAGAAATTACCAGTAGTATCTGGTTTTAGTTTACAAACATCTTCTCTTCATTTTTTTATAAAAATGAAAATTTAGTTCAATCACATTACTCTGTCAGGCAATATCACTGATCAGTGATTAAAGAAATTGTGCCAGATTACATGTGGTTTTTATGTGAAAGTAGTTTAAAATCTCTATGGGATTTTGGTTTATTTGGCCTCCATTGGATTCTGACATGCTTCCGACTAACAGCCACTTGCCTTCACACATCATCTGTTTAGACTCTAGATATACTGGCTTAATAGAGAGCGGTTTTAGAAAATTTGGGATTAGTAGGATGATGCCAAATAAAATAATTAGGTTTTAAATCTGTCAAATTACTCTGTATTTATGACTTATCTTCGTAAGCATTTTGTTTCATTTTTTAATAAACAGCAAAGTTCATTTAATTTCTTGTACTTAATGACTGGGTGCAAATACATAAATACTCCCAATAATTCCTTATCAAGTAGATACTGATAGGTAGTATATACGGTAGGAAGAAGAAAGAGGCCACAGAGTGGACTTTTTTTTTCCTCTTCAGCTCCTCTTATAGGGCTGTCCTGATTTCTTTTAGGCCTATTTTCAACACTGCTTTCAGCTTTATGTAATTCTAATGGTTCTTTCTTTACTAGAACTCCACATTACACATTGTTAATGCCAAATAAATGTTTTGCCATTCTTGTCACCGGGGCTTTCTTACTGGGTTTGTGTGCATTAGTAAGTCCAATGGTAAAATCTCATTTCTCTGAATAGCTTTACAATTTCGTGCACCTAACATAAAAACAAGCAAATTGACACCCTGCCAGGAGTAGCCAGAGGAGATCTTAGAAGAGAGTTCATAATGACACTGTTGCCATATTGCATGCCTGTAAATAATTCATTAAGTCAACCACCCTTTTGTTTTAAGCAAACACAAGCAGATGCCTTTTTAAACTGGATGCAGACAACAGTCTTCAGAAAACATTATTGTAATATGACACTTAAAAAGAATAACATATTTGCTTTATTGATTTTTGCAGTAGTAATACACAGTGATTACTTCTGTTATCCATTTTATCTTACTCATGGGCTTTGTCCTCTGCTCTTACTATTTTATACTTGTGTGAATATGTGTGAAATTTTATTATTAAGAGCAAGAGTGTAGAAACGTAATGAGATCAATTCATTATCAATCAAGTAAATCCAGGTGATTTTCCTGATCAATGCTATTTGCAGGTCTGTGATATTAGCACCACATTCACAACCCTACTGACTTATTGACTAAAAATAATGTATGTAACTAAGTTATTAGGAGAACTGGAACAATTTTCCAAAGACTAGCATCTCTATCATATTTCAAAGATTGATAAGTTATTATCTTTTAGATCAACCAATATGTATTTAGGAGTCAAATAAAATTTAGGGCCAAAAATCATTATGTTTATATTTTCTAAAAGGTAAGCTTTGTCTGCACTGACAGGACATTTTACTTCATGAATTCATGCATTTATTAATATTCCATATTGTTCCAGGAAATATGTTGTCTGATTTCCTCCTTAAATGGTCATTTAAAAAATATCTGTGTCCAATAAACTGACTCATGTTGACTATTACAGTAGTTCACAATCTTTGCTGTACATTAGAATCACATGTGGGAGATTTTACAAAATATATATGCCCTGCTTCCAGGGTCTAAATTTAATTGGTTTGAATGGAACCCAGGCAATACATTCTGTAAAAATTCCCCATATATTTCTTATGTGTAGCCAAGTTGAGATTACTGCAAATGTCTATTGACTAGATATTCTCACTTATTTGGGGATAGTCATTGTAACTGGAAAACTTTGAATATATTTGAACCTACTTATTAGCACATAGTGGGTTATAACTATTATTACCATAAAGATGTATATACTATTATAGAATGCCATAATTGGAAACAAAATTGGCTATATGGCTTTTCCATTGTATAGATGAACAGAAATCCCAGATCAGAATGCTAATTATAGTAAGACCAAAGTAGAATCCACATACCTCATAATTCTGCTCTGAGAATTCTGCTATACTTAATTAGACTTACAATTTGGATTGACCAAAGGGGAGATTATCTATCTATCTATCTATCTATCTTTCTACCTACCTATCTATCCATCTATCTATCATTTATTTTAAACTCTTGGATGCACTCCAGGCAAGTTAAGAGGTGTAGAGAAAAAGAAGCAATCAAGGGTCTCTAGAGAAACAAGAGCTAAATCTAGAGGGTCTGAGAACAGAGAGAAGAAATATTGAGGAGGGTGAAGAACCAAGGGTCAGCTACGCAAGTAGATTCTGAACAACATGGTAGCAGAAACCCAGGATAGAGTCTAGAAAACAAGAAATCAGAGTTTAGGCAACAAGTTTAGGAACAGGTACAAAATTAGTAGAAACTGTGTTTGGCTCTTAGAATTAATGAATTGCATGCTTTCCGTGTAAGCTCAGATGAGATTCAGAATGTGGGTTGGTTTGGGCTGTAGGCAGGGGTAAGGTAATATGCCTGGCTAGAGTTAGAGACAGGGTGGAGGAAGCTGTTGTTGATAGTCAACACAGCTCAACAGGAACTTCTGTACCTAATACAATCTTTGCAGGAGACCCTAGTAAAGGGAAACCCTAACCAGATGTTCTGATTATCACCATTAGTGAAGAGATTGGAATATTAGTACAGGGCTTATTGGTTCCTCCATGGCGGTTAAAATCAGTGCCAGATGGCTCACCTGACCCACACCCTGTTTTCTGTTCTCATCTATTAAAGAAATAAATAAAAACAAAAATTTTTAAAGGATCTGCTATTACTATCACTTCAAATGGTGATATAATATTCATTTCAATAAGATTAGTAATAATTTGTATCATTCTCTAGATCTCATGCATTGTGCCTACACTTCACTTTCTTGATACTAATCTAATGAAACAACTTAATCTCTTTTTGCTTGTAAAAGCTCATAGTGTCCATTTTCTTCCTGAAAACAGAAGTCTTAGAAATGAAATATTGTAGGTGAATTGATAGAGACAAAATAGAAAGATCACTACATTTATGTTTTAAATACATGGAATAAATATGTAATCTCGCTAGAAATTTTATAATTTAAAAACTATTCCATATTTAAAAAGACTCATTCTGTGACATTTATGCAGGATTTCCAATTGTGTGTTCATACAGTCATAGGTTTCCAGAAAAAAAAGAATTTAGATGACATTGTAATAACCTTTGGCATAAAACTGCATAAATTAGGAGAAACCCTTCTGTTTATTCCTACCCAACTACCTCTTTGCAACTTATAATTACACATAAATAGTTGTTTCTAATTTCTTTGAAGAATTTGATTCAATAATATAGTCATCATCCTTATATAGTCTTATAGAAATCAAAGCTTCAAATATTCAGGTGGCCCATTGAAATGGTCTATCTAAACCAGCAAACTTTGTTACAATGCTTTTAGTTATTTAAATAAATATTTAAGAATTTCACAATTTATTTTAGCTCTGGGCGTTAGAAACAGACTAATCTTGATAAAGTTTGAAATTGTGTCACTTCATCCCAGCCACTTTGGGAGGCCGGATGGCCGATCACGGGTCAGGAGATCGAGACCATCCTGGCTAACCCGGCTGAACCCCGCTCTACTAAAAAAATACAAAAAACTAGCCGGGCGAGGGCGCGGGGCTGTGTCCCAGTACTTAGGGGGCTGAGGCAGGAGAATGGCGTAAACCCGGGGAGCGCGGAGCTTGCAGTGAGTGGAGATCCGGCCATTGCCACTCCAGCCTGGCGCGACAGAGCACGAAACCCGTCTCAAAAAAAAAAAAAAAAAATGGTCACTTATATGAGAGCTAACACTTTTTTTTTTTTTTTTTTTTTTTTGAAAGCCCCAAGAACAAGAAGCCACTGAAATCTCTTTCAGAAAGATTTACAGCATTAATAACTCCAGGCTATTTTAAGTCACAGTCAATCTTTATGGAAGAAGTACAGAGATTATACAACAATTCTCTTATTTTTTTCCTTCTAGAATTGCAAACTTATACTTCATATAAAAGTTATTTGACAAAAACAGTGCATTCACACTTCAAGAATACGTCTAAGGTCATTACTTCCTCTTTTTTTTTTATTCTTTCCATCTGTGCTCAAACGCTCAATGAAAAAAAAGAAAAAGAGTGCTACACTGAATTTATCAAGCCCAACCAGGGCCTGAAATGGAAACTTATCTGGTAGTCTGAAATACACAGTTGTCTACATAAACGCAATGGACTCTCAGTTTTGTGGGGAGAGACTGGGAACCTGAAGATAAGATGCAGGATCTAAAGATCTATATAGAAATGTCCACAGCAACATTATCCATAATAGTCAAAAATTGGAAGCAGCACTGGTGTTCATAAGTAGAAAGAATAAACAAATTTTGGTATAATCATAACAGAATATCCCTCTGCAATAAAAAATATCAAACTACTGATACAGCAAACATCATGCCAATTGAAAGAAGAGTTATAGTAGAATTAGTATATAGTAGAATACAGCAAGAGTAGTATTAGAATTAATGAATTGCATGCTTTCTATGTAAACTCAGATAAGATTCAGAATGTGGGTTGGCTTGGGCACTAGGCAGAGCTAAGGTAATATGTACAATTCCATTCAAAAGATGTACTAAATACAACTAATGTATGGTGGGAACAAAAATAAGGACAACAATGGTTGCTTCTGAGGGGCAGAAAGTGGGTACTGACTGGGAAGGGGTGTAGGGAACTTTCTGGAGTGATGGTAACATTTAATATTGTGATAGTTCTGGTAACATTGATGCATGCATTGATTGATGCAGAATTCACATTTAAGATGTGTGTCTTTTATCGATTATCAATTTTAATCATAAGAATAAAACTATAAAGAAATGTTGAATTCTAGCTAATACACCTAATGAAGAATTGGGGAAAATGTACTGAAGTCTGCAATGTACTTTGAAATGCATCAAGAAATAAGATGGATTGATCGATATCTAGGGGGATGCACAGACAGATGAATGGAGAATAAAGCAATATAGTAAAATGTTAATGGTAGAATCTAGGTGATGGGTATACAGACGTTCACTACAATACTATTTTAACTTTGTGGCATGTTTGAAATTTTTCATAATCAAATTTTTTTTTAAATGGGAGAGAAGGGTCAACCTTGAAAGAAAGATATCTATAATCTAATGGTGATTTTGTCAAGAAGTCTTAGTCTGCTGATGTGCCATTTTATATATTTAAATATATGAAGACATCACAAAACAGCATTCAAGTGTCAATATTCATCTGAGGAACACTGAGTTTCTTATCATGCACGTCTTCATTGTGAACCCTACTGAGCTAAATAAAATTCCAGGAAGTCATTTTCCTACACAATACAAACATGTACTTCGATTTTACTTTTATTTTAAAGTACACCCTACTAACTGATGATCTTATTTTTTAAAATTAGAAACCAAAAGAAATGAAAACATTCTTAGTTCTAGAAATCCCCTAATGGTTACTAATATGGTTGTTGTTTGCTTTTTAGCTAAAAGTGGTGTCTGACTTTCCGGGGGGAAGAAACGAACAACTTTTTAGTTACTCTTTGGAAACAATCATCCAGAATTCTTACAGGTTCCTTCTATGTCAAAAACTGTGGTCATGGGGATCCTCAACAATAAGTGAAAAATACTCAGGCTGATTTATCTAGAGTCTGGTTTGTCTCAACATGATTCCTTCAAACATCTCATCACTAGGTTGCTATTTAGTTTTCTGCAGGTTGTTGGCATCTGCAATTTTCATTGCTTTTAGAAAATGAAGGCCAGTATGTGGGCTTTGAGATGACGGATAGCAGAGTCACATATTTGCAAAGTTTGTGACAAGAATGACAACTCTCTCAAGACATTGTTCATTGTGAGTCAAATTCAACATATACTGCTCATTCTAAATGTTTCTTTTGATCTAGACGTATCTGTTGCTGAATACAGGATCTTTCCATATTGTGTTATAGGATATAAAATGTTTCCGCAATGTTGTCTCTGACCTTAAAGCCTCGGCTGTTCCATAGCTGCAACTCTGCCGTGCAAGTCAAGGATGGAGCAATGTTAGCAGCAACTCGAATCTGTGCCCTCAGTTTGTGCTGGTTTGTTGTTGATGTAAATATGTGCAGTTGCTTTGCCATGACTTCTTGATACTAAGTTAGCTACACACTCATCAAGAGCTCAGAAATTGGATGCAAATCTACTGATAATCATATCAATTTATGCCATTTCCATTTTTTTCTGTCCATTACCATCCAGGCACTTTGGTGGTGGATTACTGATCTGTTATCTTTTTCTTTCACTTAATGTGAAAGAATTCGCTTAATGAGAACAAGAATTGATTTCATGTTTGCTATCCTTTCATCCCCTTCCCCCCAAATTTTCTGTGCCAGAGACACAGCGCTGACTAAATCAAGAAAAAGTCTCACCAAGCAGAAGAAATAGCAACTAATGTGTTATTTATGTGATACAGTGTTTTTTGCATTTTGTGTTTTTTATTTTCATTTTATGTAAAACAGTTGGAATGCCAAAGATGGAGAGTCTCAACACATGCTCCATTTAATCTCTGATTGTTAAAAGTCAGACTGTGAAAAAAAAAAAGTGCTGTTTTAGTAGGAAAAGCCAGAGCTTCTATCCACATTAGCTGAAATAGTATTCAGTCTCTACAAATACCTTTTAATGGATCCAAGAAGGAAAATAAAAGTTCTTTTTATCTGTCATTTTCACTAATGTCATGAACTTTGAGTATATAAGGGTTACATGTGCTCCTTTATCTTATTCTGTCCTTTACTTTTCTTGTTTCCTAGTTTCTAAATACAAATTTCTACACTGTAAAAAAAATGCACGATTGTTCTGATTTATTTCACACTAAGTTTACGTCTAGGCTTGCCATTTTCATGTGCATTCACACAAATCTATTCAATTAGTCATCTGGAGTAAAGAGTCTTTCTTTTCTGTAATATTTGGTATATTAGGGACTTCGGTTTTCTCTGTTTTATCATAATCTGAATTCTCTTTGTCCATGCTATATGTTTGTAAATTTTATACCCATATAAAAATATTCTTTCTCTAACATGACATTTTAAAACTAGAAAAGGCCTTTGAGGCACCTAGACCAAAACCCAAAAATCTTTTTTCTAATTACAAAGAAAGAGTACTGGAGCCATACCTGAAACCCACATATCCTGACTTCCCAGCTCTTTTAGTAGGCCTGTGTATAATCTCAAACTATTCTTATTCCTCGACTTCCGGCTTTAGTCCATAGGTAAGGCAGCTATTAATTTTCTATAGATAAAAGTGTTATGTACACTCAAATTTTGAAGAATTTCCTTGGAATTAATTTTTCTCCTGGAGTCCAAGAACATAGCTTGGAAGCTAAACTTTTCAAAGTTATTTGAATGGCACTGTGTCATTCTGTCTTTCTCTGCTCTTTCTGTCCCTTCCCCCTTTCTTTGCTCCCTTGCCTCCTCTCATCTTTCTCTACTCCCCTTTTGTCTTTCCCTGTCCCCATTTCCCCCACATCTCTTTGGAAAAGCTTCTAGAATTTGATCGCAAAACTTAGTGCAGCAAGTTTTGGTCCTGTTTTAGTTCACAGCTGATTGTAATGAGCCATTATACTTACGACTTTTGAATTGTATTGCTTCATCATTTGTGTGAACCTCCTACTAAGCAGCAGTTTGTACTCTGGTGACAGCAACAGAATCATGTGTTGTTTTCTGAAAGATGTGGCGAGATGGAAGTACTGGAAGTGTGCTACCACTCTGGCAAGACACATTCAGTTTTCCCTTGCTAATTCACATATTTTTTCAATAAGGTGTTATTAGCCAGTCTTGGGGAGCTGAGACAAAAGATGATGTGATTCAGGATCTAGTGAAATGCCAAACTGTGCATCTTTCAGAGTTTTGCAGATAGAACATCATCCATCCATTATCTATTCAAGGAACTACTCTGTGCCAGGTACTGTACTAGACATTAATGATACAAAGGTGGATGACGCATATATTCTGCTTTGAGGAACTCATGCTTCTTTAGGATGACAGAGAAGTAAGCCAAGGTGATGTGTGAGCTCAGCAGTGGAGCATATCACTCAGCAGAGGAGAAAGGGGACTTTAAAAATTATCAGGAATGATTCCCGAAGGAGGTCACAGTTAAACTGCCTCTAAGGATGAATAGGGATTAGCATGTAAAAGACAGAAGAGAAATCTAGGTCGATGAATATCATTTGTAACAAACTGATGTTATGACAATAAATGTCCTTCCTGTTCTTGGAACTTCAATGAACAAAAATTTATAAATTTTAGGCAATGTTTCTCAACTCCCAAAACAAAGTAAGGAAATTGCAATGATGTCCTCTGTACTAAAGAATCCAGCTACAGAGTTCTAAGCCTGCTCCCTTTTTATGTCCAATCAGATAATTCCAAAAGGTATTATTATTTGTCACATTTGCTCTATTCACCACTTTTTCCTCACCAAACATACATAATTGGCAGCTGATAGTGGAAGAGATGGGGGAAGGACACAAAGGGGAGTACAATGGAGAGATGACTGAGCATTAAGTCAGCAGTCTAGAGTCCACCCACAGCTCCAACCCTCTCCCCATCTCTGATCTTGAAAATAGCATTGAACCCCTCTGCACTTCAGTCCGCTCAACTTTTCATTGGGACAGAACAATAGCTTTACTTCTTGACAACATAATGGAGAATAACAAATGAGAAATAAGGAAGTAATATAGAAAGTGTACAGCATTCTACAGATATAAGCTATTACTATCTATATATAGGGTACATATAACAGCCCTGTCTGTGCAAAAATAATGCACATATCCATCTATATGCCAAGGGAATGAAGGGAGCATGCACCGTTTCCCAAAATGATAAACTCCATGTCTGTTCAGTACATAGGTTCTGTGCATTTCCTTTATAGATCTTCACACCTGTAATAGTTAATGTTCACTTTCTCTGTTAGGTCTGAGGTTGGATTATTCACTACCATATTCCCTGCACCTAGTAAACTGCCTGGGAATATGATGAAGGGGAGGAACCAACATAGTTCTCAGTAAATTTAGTCTGACTAACGAATGAAGATTTTAAACCTGAATTATATAACAGGTCAACATTTTACTAGCTCTGAAGACATACTATTTTAATTGTACACAAAGCAATATTTGGTTGAAGAGATTAATTTCCAGTGGATTTTCTTACATGGTACTTTTGGCCAGCTGTGATCCTTTTTGAACATGGAGTATTCTTAGCCATATTCCATTTATTCAATGCACAGTTGTTAGATATCTACAATATAGATTTATGGCATTTAACTATGTTCTGTGCAGAGAAACAAGAAGTATTTAATAGAAGCCTCCTATCTATATAAAGTTATCTGGCCATACAAATCAGCGAGTGTTCAAGTGTGCAATGAGGAGTTCAGGCCAAAATAGTACAGTAGTTTAAAGGAAGGAAAGACATGGGCTAGTCAGGAAATGATTTCATGGTGCATTAAAATAATAGCTAATGTTTATTGACTGCTTGCCAAGTGCCAGGCACTGGCCTAACTCTTTTATACATATTAACTCATTTAATGCTCACAACAACACTTCACTTAGGTACCATTATATTCTCATTTTAAATTCAAGGAAATTATAGCTGAACGTGGCTTAGTAACTTGCAAATTTCCATAGCAATAGAGCTGAATCAGAACCTACGCAGTCTTACTCCAGCACCTACACTCTAAATTACTATAATCCCCCCTCCAATAAACCTTCAGGGCTGAGTCAGATGTGATTAGTCAGAGAAAATAAATAAGAATGGGGGAAGAGTGAGTAAGAACAAAGTCATGGAGATAGGATAAGAATAGCCCAGTTAGAATGTAGGTATGTTAGGTCATTCTAACACTGCTATAAAGAAATACCGAAGACTAGGTAGTTTATAAAGAAAGGAGGTTAAATTGGCTCTTGGTTCTGCAGTTTGTACAGAAAGCATAGTGCTGGCATCTGCTCAGCTTCTGGGGAGGCCTCAGGAAATGAAAACAATGGTAGAAGGTGAAGGGGAAGCAGGCACATCACATGGCTAGAGCAGGAGCAAGGGGGTCAGAGCTACACACGTTTCAACACCAGATCTCATGAGAACTCACTCACTTTTGGGATGATAGTACCAAGAGGATAGTGCTAAACCATTCATGAGAAATCTGCCCCTGTGATCCAACCACCTCCCACCAGGCCCCATCTCCAACATTGGGGATTACAATGGAACATGAGATTTGGGTGGGGATACACATCCAAACCATATCAGTAGGATTACAGCTGAGCAACAGCAGAAGTCTGATTTAGAAAGTTCAGATGAATTGATACTACGAAGTCTTGAAAGATAAACTGAATAACCAGTAGCGACTGATTACTGAGAGTTCAGCCAAGTTTAAATACGTTAGTACAGTGACGTGCAGAGGTATGAAATAGAATCTGTGCCTTCTGGCCTTTGAGGCAACAATTATTTTCCCAGAAAGAAGAGCATGCCCATCTCTGAACACTCTGCTTTGGCTGCCTCACCACCATCCCTTGTCCTCTTCCTAACAGCCCTGATTTCCATGTGGGCATCTATCAGGCTCCATGACTGGAGAGGGTGAATGAGGCTAAGCCAATCAGAGACTTTGGGCTCTCTGACAACAAAGACACTCAAATCTGTATTACCTTCAGACTTTTCCTTGAGGTGTTTAGACAAAGCATGGGGTTGAGAGTAGGAATATGAGGCCAGAGGAACTAGGCCAGGAATAAACCTGACTCACAGGGTAGAGCACAACAATGAGAAATGGAGCTCAGACTCTCATGATATCATTGACCTATCAATCCAACATGCCTGAAGCCCACCCAACTTCTGAACTCTTCAGAGAGGTGAACCGCTATATTCTCTTTGTTATTTAAGCAGGTTTGAGTAGGTTATCTATTATTACAATAAAATGGTAAGTAATATATTGCTTCATGCTAAGGATTTCACCTTGATTTTAGGACAACTAGAAGCTCTCTCTGAGCTGGGTGACAAAGCTCATAATATTATCTCCTTCTTTTCATGACCCGCTCTTCAGGACATCACCTGGGCAAATCCCAGTGATTTTTCATGGTTCAGCCCTGATGCCTCAAATCCCAAGTCAGTATCATCTTTCCCAGGACTGCTGACGTCTCTACAATCTGGAGCTTATAAAGACACTGGGGTGACCGAGGAATAGCTGTATATCATCCCCAGGGTTTTCACATCAAAGGACCCAGTGGAGGCCTCAGCCTGTTCAAAATGACAAATTAAAATGAATCCCAGAGCTTTATTCTCTAAGAACATAAGACATGTTTTCTTTTTGAACATTTCATTGCACTGTCTTCAGAATCAAGCTCTCTAAAGAATGTTATTATACCTTGAGCTTCTTGACACATTTCCTAATAATTTGAAGCTTCTGACATTTATACAATAAAAGATTGCGCTCTGCAAAAGAAAAAAAAAAAAATCAATGAATCTTTTTGGCAATCGTCCTAAATCTGTAGAGATTAAGTTCACTTCCCAGACATTGCTATTTCATATCAAACACAGAGTCACGCAGTATAATTAAGATAGTTGTAGAACCATATATTTCATGCCCTAGCTGTCTGCTTTAAACTATCTTGGGAAGTTCAGAAATAATAGGGAAGCTACATCTTAACCAGAGTAATTACATTTGCTAAGCAGAATGGAATGAGCAAGAGCTATGTAAAAGAATAAAATAAATCCACCACAAAACCAAGAACTTCTACATTCATTCTGATATATAAACCTTGCTGATAAAAAAGAAAAAAATAATAAAGGGAATAAAAAGAAGAAAGGCTCACCTCCAGTTACAACTCCCAGGAGAATGGCAGCTATTATTTCCTATTGAGTTGGTACTTACCACACAGAGCCTGAACAATTCATACAGAAAAATAAACCATAACATTCCTGTTTATTATTACTTTAGCTGAGAGGTGGTGACATTAAACAGTTCTGCACTGCTGCTATAAATCAGCAGGCTAGAGATGTTCTCAGCATGGGACTAGGACTCCTTGGAAACCACTCTCATCAAAGCAACCAGCTGTCAGAATTTTTCAAATTAAACTGTTATTACAGTAGTATTCATTAGTCAGTTACTGGCTATTAAGATATTTTTATATCAGCACCATTGACATTGGCTGTTGCTTTTTAATATGCAAGTTATATATAAACATGATTCAGTGGCTCATGTGAGGATGACAGCCTCTATTAGAGCTTGGTGTCCCCTGTCTAAAGGCTGCTGCAAAGGGTTGCTGTCTTATCCATGCACACTTGAATTTCTCTGGGAAGCTGGATGTTTGTTCTGGTGGTCGGAGTGAGGAGAGGGCTAGTAATAATATATTTCAACACTAGTATTTGCTCAGCAAATTGACAGCTCAACATCAGAAATTATAACTCTTAAAGCTGTTACTGAGCCCCTGATGACAGTGGTTTATGCTCCTCCAACTTGACACTCTGGGTTTCTGTTTAGATGCTGAGCATGTGTTTAACTTTTGCCTGAAGTCCAAAACTAAACAAAGGATGTAAAATGGAATATATGGAGAAGTGAAGAGGAGAATCAGTCTACAGGCTCGGGTAGAAAGAAAAAGTATGACAGGTATTAATTGAAACAGTGTTCTTAGCATTTGGAAAAGTTCTTAAGCCTCAATTTAGTTTCAGGGCAAATTTAACCTAAATCATTTTATTCCAACTAGGAAAAAAAAGACACATACTAACTATTAACTAGCTTAGAAAGATTAATATAATACTTATATGCATATCACAAACTCATTCACACATGGAAACCACAGAGTTTTTACTTTTCCCCAATCCTCACTTTAATCTTCACACAGCATAGAGAATATTAGCCTATTTAATTGAAACAGAGAGAATTCAGTCCAAATTGTTTATTTTGTAAATGACAAAAATGAGACTCAAGGAATTAGCTTACTGGTATCAGCCTTAATTTTGTTTTCCTCCTCTCTGTTTTCTAAAACATGTTGGAGCTCCCTCCTCCACTTGGAAGATAAGACGTTTCCTGATCCTTAGACCCATAAGATGCCAATACACAGCATATAAACAATCTCTGCCTCTGCTGCAAGGAGTTGCAGCATTTCTCATTTCCTCTGACCCAGAATTGAGATAACAGGGGTTCAACACTGGGGTAGGGTTTCACTGGTTGTAACTGGCTTGTGCCAGCTCTTAAGAGACAATGGTTAAAGTTTCAGGAATTTTGTGATCAATTGACATCATGTTAGTAGGTATTCAATGGACTATTTATATCACAAACACTACAAACGGGCAAAAACCACAAATCAGGGTTGTTGTTGTCGTGGTTACTATTGTTGTTTCTTCTGAAGATCCAGTTGTTACCCAATTACCAGCACACCACTGGTTCACTGCTGAGTCTCTTTGCTACATCCAGACCAGGGAGAGTGTGCTCCACCGATGAACACGGCCACAACCAAACCCCTGAAGTTCATTGACTAAACAAATATTTACTGAATGCCTACCTTATTTCAGATACTTTGGCCACCTCCTACCATTGTGCAGAACAAGTAAGGATTGCCTGCACACCTCAAAGCAGTCTTAAAGTTGTGAAAACACATTGTTCCAAATCTCTCAAAGAGATTCACAGAACTATGGGCTTGTAGGATGCAGTCTATAGCTTGGTGTCTGTCAAGAGGGGTGCTTTTTCTTATTTACTTAAAGGGACATTCTGGGCCAACAGTGGGCCCTGAATGCTGTGCATATGCTAAAGGCACAGGAGTGTGCAAGCCAGACAAAGTCCTGGCTGCAGAGCTCACCTTCCAGAGCTGGAAGAAAATGAGCATGATAATTTCAGAATGTGACAGCACCTTGAAGAAAAACCACCAAGAAGATGTGAGAGAAAGACGGAGGTGGTGGGGGGAGGGGTGCTGCTTTGGGGAAGGAGTTCAGGACTGGTCTCTGTGGTCTGCGTAAAGTACATGCCAAACAGAGAGAACAAGAGCCAGTGCCCAGAGTGAAAAGGGAGTGTGTGTTACTAAGGACAGACGACAGCCCATGTTACTTGGAGCAGAGTGAGAAACACAGGGAAGGGTATGAGTTGGGGACAAAGAGGTAAGCAGGGGCCCTAGTTGTCCATGAAACGGAAGTTAGATATTATTGTTTGGGTAATGAGAAGCTATTGCAATGTTTTAAGCAGTGGAGTGATTTGCATTTTTAAAAGATCATGCAGGCTTTCATATGAAAATCAGATTGTAAGGAAACAAAAGTACATGCAAGAGACCAGTTTTTACAAGGCTGGATGCCTCTCTCCCCAAATCTGAGTGCACACTCCCCAAGACGGGGCTTCTCCTTTGTGTTATTTATTTTAAAATCTTATCCCTGCACCTCAGCCCAGACTTCCTGACTTAACCACCACTTTACCAGTCCAAGACCCAACTTCCATCTCTGAAAACTTGTGTTTGGTTTTCTTTGATTTATTAACAACATATCATATCATGGTGTCTATACTAGAATAAATCAAAAGATAATTTAAGGAACACAAGGCATCAAAAACAGAACAAGAGCACCAGGACAAAGGAAAAATAATACTGGTACATGCCAGATTAAATGCTGAGTTTGAGATTAGATTTCATACCAGGGTTATTAGCCTTTGTTAAATCAAGTTTAGTTTAAAGCTGCCTCCTTACATATTTTAAGTTTGGCCTAAAGTTTCTCTGTACAGCATTAACTATAGCCTAAATGGGAGTGTAAACAGACTACAGTCTACGCTTGTGCCAATCACCAAATTTTGACCAATCAAATGTGGCCAAATATTCAGACCGTGTCCAAATAAGACAAACATCGAACTATAACCAATCCAGTTGTTTCTGTACCTCACTTTAGTTTTCTGTACGTCACTTCCTTTTTCTGTCCATAAATCTTCCACTATGTGGCTGCCCTGGAGTCTCTGAGCCTATTCTGGCTTGAAAGGCTGCCCAATTTGCGAACTGTTCATTGCTCAATTAAACTCTTCAATTTAATGTGACTGAAATTTTTCTTTTAACACCTTGCGGGGCTAAAGATCCCTTTTCTAAATCGGTTCTAAGTCCTGGAGGCATGTTGGTGTCACCTGAAGGACTTTTAAAAATACCTATGCCTAGGTTCAATTCCAAGAGTTTCTGATTTCACTGGTCTATGGCAGAACTGTGATACTGGAGTTTTTTTTTTTTTTTAATCTACCCAAATAATTTTAATGGATAACCATAGTTGAAATTATGCTTCTAAATGCATGGGCATTTAGCCAGGAAGAAAGGAAAAATGATATACGGAGCAATAGCAACAAGACCTTCCCACTCTTGAGCCTGAAATGAGGAAGAGCAGTACTACTTTTTTTTTTTTTTTTTTTTGCCATGAAGGATACAGGTGGAAAGTTAATTTGCAATACAGAGACCAAATAGCAAAAAAAGGAAGTATTTCCAGAACTCAGAGACTTAGCTAAGTCTAGATCTAAGCTATCTCAAAAAAGAAATGTAAGCTGTCTCAAATACTAGATATCTAGAAGTGACTATTTAAAAGCAACTGGCTCTACTTCACACTTATACAATTTAAAATACAAATCTAAAGTGGAATAATGTGAGATCTCTTTCCAAAAGACTTAACTGCCACTCAGATACTCAAATCTTGAAAGGAAACACATGCCCAGATCAATATCAAAAGGGAAGTTCCCTCTTGCCTTCCAACCATCTGGCTCAAACACCTTCATCTCCCAAAAAATAAACATTGGTCAGGAAATGATACGAAAGAGCAGAGCTGGTGTTGGAGAATTCAGAAGAGGAGAGGCAATGGCACACACTGCTTTCCTACTATGTATCAAGCATTGTGAGGGACATTCCCCAAATTATCCCATTTATCATAAAAACAATCCATTGTTAGCATCACTTCTATTTCACAGTTGTTTAAACTGAGGATTCCAGTATTAAGTACTTTTATCAAGATCCCACATCTAGAAAGCCACAGAGAAGGGTTCAGAGCTCCAAAACCCACGTTCTTCATTATGCTATGCTTCAATCAGCCAAGATAAGGTGGGGCAAAGGGAATGAAGAAACTAGGCAAATTGGAAATCAGGTAGATACTGAAAAATGTACAAAATTAAGAAGCTGAAGAGAGACAAATGCCAACATTAAGAAGTTGAAGGTGGACAAATTGCTGCCTGGAATCCCTGATATAATATCTCTGCTCCCTCTTTTCTGGCACAGAGAGGAATAATTCCAGGTAGGAATTTAACGTGGAATGTTGAGGGACCCCAGGCTAAGAATATGGCATGGACCAGAGAGTCAGCAAAATGAGGGATGGAAGGAGAGAGAGGCACCTGGGACTCATAGCACCAATTGCCGATGACTTGCCTTGTGAGGTAGGAGACTCTTTTCCTCCTCTTCACCTATCCCAGAAGAGCATTTCACAGAGACCTACTTTCAAATGTCACTTTTCTCACTTTTTCTGTGTAAAACTGTCATATTCAAGAACACTTCCTGCCTCCTTGTATGTTTATTTTATGCAGGAGCTTGTTCATTTATGGTGATATGGATCAAAAGAGCTTTGGGATGTTTTTCTTTTCTTTTCGGTTTGCAAAGGGATTTTGAGAGTGCTGAGGAATAGTGCTGTTCTTTCTCTGTGAAATAAACATTTGCTGACATGGACCAAGGAAGCAGAAATGAATATTTGCTGCCCACTGCAACACTTCTCAGCTTATTTCGTTTGAGCCACTTAGACACCTCGTTTCTAGTTAAGCAATTTCATACAGAACCCTTTTTTCCATTATGAAATCATTGTTGTTCCTTAAGGGACAAAATATCTTCTCAGCAAATGAAAAACTTGATTCTAATCATTTACTCAGTAATTAACATTTTGCCAAACTACTAAAAATGCAACGACACACAGAAGAACATTTTCATGAGGGTTTATGCGTGTTTCCCAGCCTGTTTCTTTTTAATTTTTAAAACTCTCACAATAATTCTCTTAAAGATTCTATCAAACTACCTTTCTCAGTCTCTGTGAAATCCGAGTTATTATGAAGACAGACACTATTTATAAATGGCTAGTGGACATCAATATTCTGTCCATTCATTCAGTACCTATGGGCCTTTTTCTTTGTTTTGTTTTGAGTCCCAAAGAACAAGACAAAGATAAAGTCGAACACAAAGCAGTCACTCTTTGCTGAAGAGTGGAATGATATCAGAGGCAGACAAACTGGTTATCTGTTAGCGAGGCTATTTGAATCCTGCTGCCTCATTGGTTTCCTTGTTATAAAGGTTGCTCTGGCCTTTCCGCACACTTGGAGAAAATTTTATTCATTGCAATGTCACACCTGTGAAATAGAGCTCTTTGATGACAACACTGCCTCAAGATAGAAGGTAACCTTTGCTTCACTATCAGGCAGCTGGGGAAGTGCAGCCATATCTCAGGGCTGTGAGTGATGTCATTGAAAGGCAAGGCTGTTAGAAGGAAAACCAAACACAAAACACTGGACTCCCACTGCATTCTCTCCAATAAGAAGACATTCCATCCGAGAACAACTGTCATGGCTGGGTTGGATTACTCCGAAAGTGCCAATGGCACGCCAGAACAAAAGACATTGATAGCTGCCAGAAACCCAAACTGTGATACAAGAACAATGATGTCATGGTTTCATAGGTGTGTTTCCTCTTTTTGTTCTGTCGCTGCAAGGAAGAGAACTGTATCCCTATAGATAAAACTCAAAGGTAGAAGGCCAAACTGAGAAAAGATGGTGTTGGAGACTTTTTAAATTTCTAGTGAAATTTGGTGACCCCTCTAACCCACAACTCCTAGCTCAGACTTTAAGTTGGTAGTTACTCAGCTTACTCTTACTTTAACATAAAATAAAAGCAGTTTCTCTGTTTAAAGATGTATAAGCCTCCATTAAAAAAAAAAAAAAATCAGAGACTTCTTTATGAACTGCTTTATTCTGAAATAATAACTTTTCTTAAGTGTATGCTATTCTTAAGCTCAGTATAAAAGAAACTTTGAACTATTGACCTTATGGATGATATGGGCAGGTACCATTAATGACCTTTTCAAGCAGCCATTTCAATTTTCTGAGGGTGAATTTTTTTCCCTCATATTAGGCAACTCTGGAATCTTTAAAGATTAATTATTCACTTTGTGAATTTTCTGGACCTTTTGTTCCTTTTCTTTCTCTCTCCTGCTGCATTATCATGACACGACTATTCACCCTGTGTCAAAGGGAACAAAGGATATAAGACTCACACCAGCCAGTATGGCTCCTTGGAAACAAGTTTGGCCAAGAATATCGTGGGTGAGGAAGTACTGGGAATTCCTAGCTAAAATAAAGTTTTAGAATTTTCCATGGAGTTTTTGGTTTTCTTTGGTCTCAACATTTCCAATTGAAACATAATTGAAATACAACTGTTTTATGTATTAGCATTTGAACACAGCACAATCCATTGATGTAGTATGATGTTTGGAGTAGTGGAACATCTGGTAAGAAACAGGGGTTGTGACACTCGTCTAAACTATAGATGTTGTAATTGTTACTTTTCTATCCAGTGTTTATAGAAGAGTAGAATTTTCCACATTGTTGACATAATTTATATATTAAAATCATATGGAGATGTTGTTTCAAGACATACATATGTAGTATCCAAGCCTAGAGATTCTAATTTAGTTGTCTGTGATGGGGATGAAGCATGTGTGCTTTTTAAAACTTTCTAGGTGCTTCTTAACTAGACCACTAACTGAAAACCAATGGTGTAAAGATTTATTTTTTATACTTTTTACAAATGACATTTAAACAAATTTAAGTTACATCCCCACTATATATTTTATTTTATTTTTTGTTTGTGTTTTTTTTGTTGTTGTTGTTATTTTTAAGACGAGGCTTCATTCTGTTGCCCAGGCTGGAGTGCAGGGACGGGATCTCGGCTCACTTCAACCCCTGCTTCTTGGGCTCAAAAGATTCTCCCACCTCAGCCTACTAAGTAGCTGGGACTACAGGTGTGTGCCACCACAGCCTGCTAATTTTTTATATTTTTTGTAGAGGATTTTGTCATGTTGCACAGGCCAGTCTCCTACTCCTGGACTTAAGCAATCCACCTGCCTCAGCCTTCCAAAGTGCTGGGATTACAGGCTTGAGCCAGCTCATGGGACTCTACTATCCACTTTAAAAAGAATCTCCTGGATACTATTTAAATGTCTTATACATGATATCTGTATTTCCATGGTAAAATTTTCTCAAGATCCACTCCATTAAGTTGCATGCTAAGTTCCTGATTGCTGTATTCATTTTAGTTGGCAAAATTAGATTTCTCAATCTCATCAATTAGGGAACAGACATATAAATTCCTGTTGTCAAATGTTTAACTTTAAAATTACACACTGTAGAGTAAACAAAAGATTGGAGTATGAGTCAGAAATGTGGGTTCTAAACACAACCATGCCACTAACTTAGAGGTCAGTATCTGCATTGGTTAAATGTGGGTTTGATTTAGGTGTGGCCTGAGATCCTGTTCATATTCAGCATATGTGATCCCATTTACACTCTGATCCTGTGTGAAATGGACTGGCAGTTGCTAACAGAAATAACGAGTGCAGGAGAGGTTGCCTTTGCTGCTTTCCAGAGGGCTGCTGTAGCTATCACTTCAGGAATACCCAGGAGCTAAGCTTCCTCTGTGCCATCTGCTCCAGCAAGGAATGGCTTAGTTCACACAACCCGCTGTCTAGGTAGCAGGCCTTGGACTGTCAGCTCACCCGTCAACTTCAGTCCTGTTAGATTCATGACCCCTAAAGGTATTAGTTGCCTGATTAACTGACTGATGATGACTGACATGTATACACAATTAACTCTTTAGTCTCACTAGCCCTCAAATGAGACCCATATGTTCCTAATCTACAAATATGCTTTAGTCTCTCCTCCCATGGTGAAATCACAATTGGGCACTTCTTGGGAGATACAGACCAGTGATTTTTAAGCACCTTTGCAGTCACGCAAAATTTCCACTCCATTGGCTGATCCATACCACACTTGATAATGCCTGTCTTTTATATGTGATTTTACAGCCATCCACAGAGATTACACATAGAGGACACTTTTTTTTTTCTTTGCCAAATTATTCTTAAGCTACCGCTGACTTAGTTTGTCTCCATTGTTTGCATCTGGACATTTGGGCTATAAATAATTTTTCCACTAAAACAATTTCTGTTAAAAATATTCTATACACATATCAACAACACTAGTTAAATACTAACATATCGTACTGTGTGTACTAATATGCAAATACGTGATTCACAGTAAGAGTTGCTTATTTGTGCATCTGTGACATGAAGTAAGTTGAATTATCACTTTTAATTTAGAAATGCCTACAATTTCTTGAATATGGAAATGAGTAAGGCTTGGATGGCTAGATTTTAGTAGACCTAACAGCCCGCTGCCAGTTTAAATATATGCCACCTACTTTGCTTTTTAGAATCCTTCCAAGTGGCTTTCTTGTAAAGAAGGAAGAAAATCTGTTTTCTATATCACGCTCATTTCCTGAGGATAGTAAGCCATTGAGGAAAGGAACAATATCTAGTCTTTATTTGTACCCCAAAGTGGCAGTTCTCTGTGCTTCACATGAGTCAATAGCCCAGATTATCATATATTCTCCCCACGTGTCCAAACATTGACCCACTCTTCATCCATGCATTCAACAAAACCATCCTGTGAGTTTCTACTATGGATAAGTACTCTACACGGCAGTAACTGTAGTACTCTACAGTGAGCAGTGTGCAAGGAAACACCATCCCTATGGCTCAAAGAAGACCAATAAAAATAAGTAAATAAATGAATAAAAAAGATATATTTTGGAGAGTATTAAATGCTAAGAAAGAAAAAGAAGGGCAATGTGATAGACGTAAGCCAGAGAATTATTTTCTTTGTTTACTAATAAAAAACTATACTTAGTAGCATTCAGAATGTCAGCAAAACAGCTGCAACTTTTTTTTTCAATTACAGAGTGATATTCAGTTAACAGAACAACCATGATTTCATATAAGCTGCATCAGAGACAACTGAAGATGAAAAAAAAAACACCATCCTTATATATAACTAATTTGTGCTGTGTACCAAAAACAACCTGCTTTATATTTCCATGCCAATTTACAACCTCCGTACTGTACCAGGCAAGGTTAGTGGCTTTGGAAAATGCCACCAGCATGGGCTATTTAAAGACACATGTGGTAGTATGTTAACTACATAATAAAGACACTACAATTTAAAAACAAATCATCCACAGCCTTATGTTTCCATTTGTGTTTTAATTCAAAGGAATGCATTGTGTATGGGGCAGGGTAAGTGCTTTTTAGAACAGAAAAAAACACTTTGCTAGAACCGACTTTTTCATCATCATCTTCATGCTCCTCATCTTCCTTCTTTGTCTTGCTTTTTTTTTTTTTGGCCTTGACAACTCCCTTTTTTACTGCATCAGGTAGGCAGTAGTATGCTTTTCATATTTTCCCATCAGCTTTGCAGCCTTCCTTTCATAAGGCTGCTTGTCATCTTCAGCAGTGCTCTTGTACATCTCTCCCACTTTTGTTGCTACATCACCAATGGATAGGCCAGGATGTTCTCCTTTGATTTTTAAGCGATTCTTCAACTTTTTTGTTTCCCCTTTAGGAGGGATATAGGTTTTCATTTCTCTTTTGTAATGAGCCTCATACGCCATGGCCATGTCTTCACATTTTTCCTTTCTCTTTAGCAGACATGGTCTTCCATCCATCTCAGCACATCTTAGAAAATTCTGAGAAGCTGATTAAACCATTCGAGTTCTCCTCTTGCACTGCTCCTGACAAGTTTGTACAAAGAATATGTATGATGATATTTTGCCTCTTGGCTTTTTAGGATCTCTTTCTCCTGAGTTTGGTTATCTTGCTTCAGAGAGGCACAGTGCCTCTTACTTGCCTGAGTGCTGTCTCTATGGAGCTCAATGGACAGCAGTGGCTCTGAGAGTGGGAGACAGATGCCCGGAGGATTACTTTAGATTGAGAAGGGAAGAAAAGCTGTGCTGAGGAGGAAGCAATTGAAGTTGAACCTTAATGGGAAAAGAAAAACCAGCAGGTGACATGAAGAAAGAGAATCCAACAGCTGAGGCCCCAAGACAGCCACAAACATGGTGTCCTTGAAGAACAAAAGGCCAGTTGTATGGGCAGGATGGAGAAAAGAGAAAGAGATCAGAGAGGGAAGCGTAAACCACAGCAAAAAGGTTGGATATTATTCTAAGTGCCCCAGTGAGCTGTGAAGGACTCGTCTACATGTAGTAGAGAGCCCTGAGAAGTATTGCCTGACTTATATTTTCAAAACTGGTTACTTCATGGAAATCGGATTGCAAGGAGCAATAGTAGAAGAAGACAAAGGAGGCAACAGCCTCTTCCTTATGGGATAATTATGAGGCACATAGAGGAGTCTTACATATTTTCAGTATTTAATGAATGCTAGGCATCAGTGTAATTTGTCTTCTTCCTTCTTTTCATTTTCCTTCTGGTTCTCCTGATGATGATAAAGATAATCCTAATTATCATTACTAGAACTTTCATAGTTAACCTGTGAGGTGATAATGGGCTTGAACTAGGAGGTTATTGCTGGAGATGAAGGAAAGTGAATGAATTTGGAAAATGGTTTGTGGTTACTACTTATCTTTTGACGCCCAGATTGTCCCAAATCCTCTGTGACATTTCCCCTACAACCATCACTTCTTCCTCAATATACCTACAGTACCAGTCATTTGGCTATTATAGACATTATCTTCTTGAGTCTTCTAGCCAATTCTGTGTCTAAAACTCATTCAGAAAAAAAAAGCATTTGTAAGCATTGTTGAAATGCTGATGCTCAGATTTAATGCTTTTTTTTTTTTTTTTTTTTGAGGCAGAGTTTCACTCTTCTAGCTCAGGGTGAGGTCCAATGATGTGATCTCCACTTACTGCAACCTCCGCCTCCTGGGTTCAAGTGATTCTCCAGCCTCAGCCTCCTGAGTAGCTGGCACTACAGGCACCCACCACCACGCCTGACTACTTTTTGTATTTTCAGTAGAGACAGGGTTTCACCATTTTGGCCAGACTGCTCTCAAACTCCTGGCCTCAGGTGATTCACCTGCCTCAGCCTCCCAAAGTGCTGGGATTACAGGCGTGAGCCAGCCCGCTCGGCCGTAGTTCTTACTCAGTATCCTTACTCAGTAGGGTGAAGGAAGAAATCCGCATTTCAATACAAATACAGATCATGATTCAGATCATGGCGGCTTGTCAATCTCACCTGAAGGAATACTCACCCAGATCAGGACTGGAGATATTTAGAAGTCATTCATGATATATAGCATTAAAACCAGGGACATGGATGCAACTATGTGGAGATAGTACATAGAGGAAGGAGAGGGAGAGGCTTAGAACACAACCTTGGGAAAACTTGACATCTAAGAGACAGGTGACAGAAGACTCTCAGGAAAATAAAAAGAAAGAAAGCCAAGAGCTTTGTCAGTAAAGCCTAAGAGCAGGATTTCAAAAAGATGTAGTGACAATTCATTCCTACAGCAATATTTTAGATGGCCTTCTTTGTGTTAGGCACAGGGATGTAGCAGAGAATAAGACAAAAATCCCTGCTTTCAGAAAATGTGCAACCATTCCTCAGAATTCCTCAGAATTAGTGGGAGATGAAAAAGTGGAAACAGGAATTGTTATTTACCCTTTCTACATGGTCATAAAGCAGACAAAGGAACAAAATTCCATATGGCCTCTCTCTGCCACTTACCTTTGAGTTGTATAACCTCAGTGATACTACATTTCTACCAAGAAGTGAAAATTTAATTTTGAACTCTAACAAACAGAATTATAGATTTTGAAAGAACTAAAATACTTTCAAGTCCCTGGAACCAGGAAGAACAAAAATAGAATTATTTGCAAAATAGTCCAAAAAAACTAACATATGATAATAACAATTCTTTGTTTTCCAGAAGAAAAAAAAAAAAATTCAGTGTATTTGAAGGTTAGCAAAATGAAGAACAAAGGTGCATTAATAAATGCACAACAATCAAGCATGCAAATTATAAGATTAATATTCTGCAAAGTTGTTGTGACACTTTTTTAACCACATAAAAAATAGAGGTAGAAAGGAATTCAAGACCAACTCAAATATACAAATATATGATTCACACCCATTTCCTCCCTTCCTGACTCATTTCCTCCTGCTCTTTTGTCCACAAACTAAAAACAGCAGTCAGGTCAGGGAAATTAGTTGAAAATTCATACTGCCATTCTTTGTTAAACCCTTAAAAACTAGCTGGGGTGTCAAAATGCCTTATTCTAAACTCAGAAAACCTAAACATCATTTCCCACTAGCAAAATAAGATGTTCATTTTTGGAGGTATAGTCTTTAGTTATCAAGACAATTGAGTCTCTCCAAGAATACATTAAAATTTTTTCATCTTTTTGGATTTTTCCATGATTTTAACATGAAACCAATCAAAATTCCAAATATTTTTGGAGTACGTAATATATTCAGCAAAATGATACTATATTGATAATTAACCTGAAAAAAAATATGAAAACTATCACAAAATTTTATAAAGAAAATGAAAGTACATTTCTTCCTCATACTAAATGAATTTCAGATGGACCGAGAATACAAAGAGAAACAATAGAACCACACAAAGTCAAGAAGAAAAAAGACAGAAATTTATTTATAATCATAAAATAGGTAATACTTTATTTCAAACAGCACACAAAACCCAGAATTGACAAAGTGTCTGACTTGATAAAAATTTAAAACATTGTATAATAAAACAATTACTGAAGTTGAGTGACAAATACAAAGGAAGTACTTGGAATGGTTATCATAAGGAGTTAATTTTCTTAATTTCCAAAGAGTTCACGCAATACATTAAGAAAAAGCGAAATAAACCAATTAAAAAATGGCAAGCAGGGCAATCAGGCAGGAGAAAGAAATAAAAGGTATTCAATTAGGAAAAGACAAGTCAAATTGTCCCTGCTTGCAGATGACATGATTGTATATTTAGAAAACCCCATTGTCTCAGCCCAAAATCTCCTTAAGCTGATAAGCAACTTCAGCAAAGTCTCAGGATACAAAATCAATGTGCAAAAATAACAAGCATTCTTATACACCAGTAACAGACAAACAGGGAGCCAAATCATGAGTGAATTCCCATTCACAATAGCTTCAAAGAGAATAAAATAACTAGGAATTCAACTTACAAGGGATGTAAAGGACTTCTTCAAGGAGAACTACAAACCACTGCTCAACAAAATAAAAGAAGACAAAAACAAATGGAAGAACATGCCATGCTCATGGATAGGAAGAACTAATATCGCGAAAATGTCCATACTGCCCAAGGTAATTTATAGATTCAATGCCATCCCCATTAAGCTACCAATGATTTTCTTCACAGAATTGGAAAAAAACTACTTTAAAGTTCATACGGAACCAAAAAAGAGCCTGCATTCCCAAGATAATCCTAAACCAAAAGAACAAAGCTGGAGGCATCACGCTGCCTGACTTCAAACTATACTACAAGGCTACAGTAACCAAAACAGCATGGTACTGG
>NW_016808057.1:1641526-1653184 GCF_001698545.2 Rhinopithecus bieti
ATATGTTTATTGCGGCACTATTCACAATAGCAAAGACTTGGAACCAACCCAAATGGCCATCAATGATAGACTTAGATTAAGAAAATGTGGCACATATACACCATGGAATACTATGCAGCCATAAAAAAGGATGAGTTCATGTTCTTTGTAGGGACATGGATGAAGCTGGAAACCATCATTCTCAGCAAACTATCTCAAGGACAGAAAACCAAATAACCCATGTTCTCACTCATAGGTAGGAATTGAACAATGAGAACACTTTGACACAGGAAGGGGAACATCACATACCAGGGCCTGTCGTGGAGTTGGGGGACAGGGGAGGGACAGCATTAAGAGATATACCTAATGTAAATGACGAGTTAATGGGTGCAGCACACCAACATGGCACATGTATACATATGTAGCAAACCTGCACGTTGTGCTCATGTACCTTAGAACTTAAAGTACCAAAAACAAAAAGGCAAGAAATACGAGCAGAGGCTTCATAGCATAAGAAACATTATTTGTTATTAAAATAAATATAAAGATTCTTCCCTACATTCATAAGTCACAAACTAAAATAATTCCTATGACAACTGAATGACTTGGGGGTACTATTATTAGCCCTCTTTCAGATGGATAGTCAATTGTTTGAATACCATTTGCTTAAAAGTCCCTCTATGTCCCATTGATTAGCAACGCTACAGCTGCTATGCGGTAAATTCTTCTATGAACTTAGTTATTACTGGGCTCTCTGTTTCACTGGTTTAGTTGTCTATCCCTGAACAAATGTCATAATATCTTAATTACCATTGCTTTATAATAAGTTTTGATATACGATAAGCAAAGTTCCCCCATGACAGTCTTCTTCAGAGTTTTCTAACTATTTAGGGGTCTTTACCCTTTCCTAAAGTCTCAGAAAAAAATCTATTTTTTCTGTTCCACAAAAGAAAACTTGTAAATAGGAATAGGAAGTTATAAATATATTTGTGGAGAATTAACATTTTTTCAAAATTGAATATTCTCCTCCATGAACATGGTGTAGCAATTCATTTATTTTGGTTTTCCATAATTTTCTTCAATAATATCCTCTAATTTTATGTAAGTTGCAAAATATCCTTTTAAGAATTATTTTAGTTACAGAAGACTTTTGTTTTCTAACTACCTTTTCTTATGTAGAAAACGTTATCCAACTTTTTGGGTAGAGTTGTAGCAACAAATACCACACACTCAAAATTAATAAGAACTGGATTCTGGGAAGAAAGAAAGTGCTTATCAGCCAGAGTCTTAACACATAAAAATAACAGCCTTTCTCTTTATATCTGCGTATACCTCTCCTGATCAACCTGACTTCCAAGAATGTCTTAGTGATCCACAGAAGGGAAGTTTCCTTCTTATTACAAGTAAACAAACTTTGAAAGAGTAAACTGATAGTATCCAGTTGAAAAGGGGTCAAAAATATACATTTGAAAGGAAAGATAATTAAATTATTCAAATAGTAATATGCCATTAAAAGTCTGTATAAGAGTAATGATCATGGTTCAAGGGAGTAATACATTAAGAATTTTTTTGCTAGTTGAGTTTTTAACTTTTAGAATCACATGACATAATCTGTTGATTAAAGAAAATTATCTCCTTTTCAGTAGCACTCAAAAATCAGAAACAATTATCCCAACTCATTTCTTTGTAAAGATGCTCACATTTCAAATTTACTAATGATATTACAGTGAACAGTGAAAGGAGAGGGTCTTAGAAGAAATGTGGGTTTAGAAAACAAATACAATAATTAAACAACACAAATTATTTTCCCCCTAAAATTCTACTGACCATGCTTGCTTTATTATATACAGTCTCTCTCTTCTAGCCATTCTCATTTTTTCTTAATGCTCATAACCATGACAACTTTATTAAATGAATACCCAATAGCACTATGCTAAACTTAAAGGATATATAGGAATAAGATAATTATCAAACTCCACAAAGAAACTTAAAATATTTTTGTGAAGGTAAGAAATGTCAATATGGGTAAACAAATATGCATAACGTAGACAACAGATCAAGCATCTGTCTGCTGGAAAACAAAACAAAAAAGAAAAACTTAGATTTTTCCAAAGGAATTCTAGGAAATATAAACTAAAAGGAAATAGAAAGGATATTTCTATTTTCCTAAAGTCTGGTGTCTAACTTCTCTGAATGTCTATGCCAGTTTATTTTAGGCCGAGAGCACCTACATAGAAAGCTACAGTGTTAATATGAAGGATTCAGTAGTACATTATTGCTTCTTTTTATTCTCCCTTCAGTAATAGGGAATGGCCTACTCAATTATTTTGTCCAACACTTAGTTTGCATTTGCAAAAAGAAAAATGACCATTCTCCATTGTTTGTGTGATTACTGCATCATGTCTAAGCTCCTGGAGTAGACATTGTTCACTGCTTAAACGTACCCATGTTGGGCAAAGTGTTGCTCCCATTGGTTTAAACCAATCTCTACAAAGTTCAGCATAGTAACAGTTCCTGTTTGTTCATTAAATAGTGTTTTGCACATAGTGTGTACTCAATAAATACTTGTTGAATAAGCAGTAGTTTATTTAGACCTGTCACAGAAAATAATATTTGGTACATCATAGTAGGAAGGCCACATACAAGAGTGGGCTGTAATAGTGAACACCTGGTTAGGCTGTGTGAATCATGCTCCTTTCAAGCAAGGCCTGTAAGTGATATTACTGTTTTGCTATATGTGTCCTTGGATTTTTGATATATATTTCCCTAGTTTGTCAGTTTTTTGACAAGCGTGTAATATTTTATAAGAAGAGATTTCAAATCTATAAATATAGTAATTTCTCCTCACAATTATTCAATATTGAGGGAAAATATTTTAAAACATAACACACTTGGACATTTACAAGTAGATAGTACCATTTTATTGGATGAAGACGAGCAAGGATTTTGATAATGTTTATATCAGTTAACTCACTTTTTTCTTTAAACAGGATAAAAGATAACAACCCCTGCCCCTGCCTTCTTTGCTGTCAACATGCAACATAGAAGGTGGTTGTGAGGCAGAGAGACAAGTAAATTTCAACTTTATGGATAACCTTTGTTACTGAACAACAACAACAAAAAAACATAAAATCTCGATCTTGGCCTTCAAAGCTCTCTGATGTAGAAGTTAATGTCAACTTCAGCCTTTGTGCAGCATTAACAATGACCATAATACTTAAATATTAAAACTTATTTCAACATTGAAATGGCTAGAATTTAGGGATGCTCATAAATAATTTTTTAAAAAGAAGTCTCTATGAAGAGGAATTTACTCTGAACATATCCTTGGCTCTCCCTGCTTTTTAATCACTCTATCCCACAAAAAGTGGAGTGATCTGCCCGAAGGGTGTCTGAAAGCCAAATCTGGGCATGCGCAGCTCTCTCAGCCCTTCTGCCTCTTGAGAGCCTGCACCCTTAGCACCTCCTGAGGCTATCTACCAGGGATGATGGCTGGGGAGCGTGTTAGTTTCCTGAGACTGTTTTAACAGATTGCATCACATTTAGTGGCTTAAAACAACAGGAATTCATTATCTCACTGTTCCGGAGGTCCAAAGTCTGCATTCAGTTTCACTGGGTGGAGATCAAGGTGTCCACCGGCTGTGCTCCCTCAGGAAAAGGGAGAAGTTCGTTCCTTGCTTCTTCCAGCTTCTGGTGGCTGCTTGCTTTCCTTGGTTTGTGGGGTTGCATCATTTCAATCTCTGCCTCTGCATTCGTATTGCCTTCACTTCTTATCTGTCTAATCTCCACCTGCCTCTCTCATAAGGACACTTCTGCAAGTATTTAAGGTCCACCTTGATAAACCAGGAAAATCTCCTCACTTCAAGAAGCAGCTTTGTTTTTTTGTTGTTGTTGTTTGTTTGTTTTGTTTTGTTTGTGTCTTTTGTTTTATGTTTTTTTTTTTTTTTTTTTTTTTTTTTTTTTTCTTTTGAGACAGAGTCTCCCTCTGTTTCCCAGACTGGAGTGCAGTGGCGCGACCTGTACTCCCTGCAAGCTCCACCTCCTGGGTTCACGCCGCTCTCCTGCCTCAGCCTCCCAAGCAGCTGGGACTACAGGCGCCTGCCACCACGCCTGGCTAATTTTGTGTGTGTGTGTGTGTTTTTAGTAGAGCCAGGGTTTCATCGCGTTTGCCAGGATGGTCGCGTTCTCCTGACCTCATGATCCGCCCGCCTCGGCCTCCCAAAGTGCTGGGATTGCAGGCGTGGGCCACTGCGCCCAGCCAAGAAGCTTTATTTAAATCACATTCACAAGTTACAAGAAGCAGGATCTAATATCTTGCCATTAGAGGGTGAAGTCTGCCCTGTCTGTATAATTATGACAGACCAGGCATCTCCCAAATGCTGCTCTATTTGGCCCACAGACCAAGTTACATCCCCCAACTTAAACTATGTCCATGATAAAGCTGATATTTTGATTTATCAATCTGTTCATCCTTATTTGTCAGCATATTCAGAACATGAACAGGGAAAAGGGATGTTATACATTGGCGGCCCCCTTGAAACTGAATAGGGGAAATGAAATGAAAATAATGGCATAGATAATAGTAGCTGACTACTTGAGAAACTTCCTTTTACCGTGTATCAATGTAAAGATGAAGCAAAAGCAAAATAAGATGAGGGGACAGAGGGGAGGCAGAGCATTGAGATCTAGACCTAATTCAACTACTACATGCATATTCATTATGCACAGTGGAGTATCTACATATGGCACCTGAAAAATATCACTGAATTAATAATTTAAGTCATGATTACGCCTCTAATTTCCTACCATATTCTACTAAATAGACATTGTAATGAAAAGCATATTTTATTTACAATTATAGTTTATAAACCCAAATGTAAACTGACAGTAATGAGAAGATGGTGTCACTAAATCCATTTTAATGTAAATTGCCACATTTAAGATATTCTGAAAGCAGTGAGGGCAGTTAATGAACCTAGTTCTGCTATCCTTGTCAGAAATGCCCGGCTTAAACCCTGATCTTCTGTTTCAGACTGGATGATGATCACTTCCTCATCATTTAAGTGTTTATTGTTTCTCCTCGTGATACTCTAATTATAACTCTTTTTCTTCCTTGCCCCCTCCCAGCTATCAGCAAACCTGCTTTAAATTAGAAAGGAACAACTCTTTGGCTATAAACACAAATCTGTCTCCCAAGCAAGAGCTCACTTGCTGCGTGTATAGCAGGGAAAGGGATGATGTAACAAGGGTAATTACAACCTGAGCTAGCTGGTGTCATTGAAAAGAAGGGCCTGTCAGCATTTCACTGTGAGTAATCATACCCATGCCTCTGCTGACATGAAATGCCAACTGTTAGTGCTTTGGTTCTCAGACAGCTTTAAGTCTAAGAATGAAAGTTTTAATTGAAGAATGTGCTACAAAATCCTCTAGTTGCTGCAGCGATGCTATTATAAGGTACAGGTTTGTTTTTTTTGTTGTTGTTTTTTTTTTTTTGTTTGTTTGTTTGTCTTCTTGCCTCTCTCTAGAACTGGAAGCTACTCTTGTACTTAAGGCCAGGATTTTAGAAAGGAGCCATGAGAAGAATGATCCAGACTAAAGGTGAGAAGGTAAAGAAAGCAAGAGTTAATTTAACAGTTCTTTTTTTTTTTCCTCTTTTTTATTTCTTCCTTCAAAAATGTGTTCTCTTGGTGATATTTTAGTTTGTATTATCCAGAGACCTACAACAATCTGATGAAAATTTATAGAAACTAGAGAAAATAATGACGAATAGGTCAATACCCACCCTTAAATTCATATAGAAAGTAAATGATTTGGGAATAATAGTTGCAATTGCTATCATATATAAAGTCTTCATCTTATGAATAAACTCTTAGAACTTGATTTTAAAAATATCAAAAATCCAATAGAAATATGGGCAACAAATATGAACAAACATTCCATTAATACAAATAAATATAAATGTTAAGATGTTCAATCTCATTCATAAAAAGAATAGTGCAAATTAAAGTAGCACTGAGATACTCTTTCTCACCAATCATCAGATTGGCAAAAATCTCAAAGACTGGCAACACATTCTGTTTGTGAAGATGTGGGGGAACAATCTCATCAATTGCTGATTTGATGAGAGTGCAGAATGGTCCCTAGAAAGGGTGTACTTGTTTTCTGTTGCCGCTATAATAAATGACCACAACTTCAGAGGCTTGAAACAAGACCAACTTATAATCTTGTAGTTCCATGTATCAAAAGTCCAACACAGGTCTTGCTGGGCAGGGCTGCTTTCCTCACTGTAGACCCCAGGGGAGAATTCATGTCTTTGAAGTTACAGGACAATGCCCTTGTTTTCTCACTCATCCAGGTTGTTGGCAGAATTCTGTGTGCTGTGGCTATCAGCTGAGAGCCATTCCTAGTCTCCCAAGGCTGCCTGAATTCTTTGGCTCATAACCTACTTCTTCCATCTTCAAAGATAGCAAAGGCAGATCGAATGCTTCTCAAAACATATCTCTCAACAACTCTTCTGGCTTCTTACACTTTTAAGCACTCATGTAATTAGATTGGGCCCAGATAATCCAAGATGACTTCCTCATTTCAAGATCCTGAAGTTTAATCACATGTTTAAAGCATCCTTTGCCATGGAAAGTAATATATTCACAGGTTCCAAGGATTAGGTTCCGGGCATCTTTGAGGTGATGTTATTCTGTCTACCACAGAGGGCAATCTGTCAGTATCTACCTTATTACAAATATTAAACTGGTGGAATTACTTTGCACGAACCTAATACGTTTATCCTTAACTCAGTAATCTCACTTTTGGAAATTTATTCTACATATATAGCTTTGCACAAACAAAATGGCCTATGTACTAACTTCTTCTTTGTAGTACAGCTTCTCATACAAAAGAATAGAAAAATCCCAAATATCTACCAGTTAGGCACTGACTAAACTATGGTATATCCTCTTAATGCAAACCTAAAATAGAATGAATAAGCTTTGTATTCTTATAGAAAGATCTCTAGAAAAAGCAAATTTATATAAAAGTATATATGTATTTAGTATGCTACTTTCAGTTAATGAACTTAATATTGATAGCCTTGTAAAAAATTGCCTAACCTAAATCTTCAATATTCACTATATACTGTGTGGATAGTTGTTTATCATAATAAATATAATACAGTCCATATGCAAATTTATATACACATATACAGTCTCTCTATATACATATATATAGAGAGGCTGTATTTATATCTGTTTGTTAACAAACAAAAGTGCATAATATAATAATCTAATTAAAGTGTGATTACCTATAAGAATAAGTAGGCATGAAAAGCTAGACCATGTCAAGGGTGGGAACACGATTTCTCAATAAACCACTCTAATATTTTGACATTTGTGACCTGTGATTGAATTGCTTATACTGAAATATGACATTAAATTAAAAAACCAATAAGTAAAGAACCAACTTTCAAGAAAGCCACTGGAATTGAGGGAATGGATGTTGTTCTGCACCAGAGTAGGTTTATATTTTCTTTATGCATTAAACAGCATCTTGGGTAAGTTAATGGAGGGCAGGCCTATTTGTTGACATGGGAGTTTGTTTTATATTATAGTTAGGAAAAAATGATCAAAAGTAAAATAATCAGCAATATGACTTTTTTGTAGCATTGGGAATAATGTGAGTTAAAATCAAATATATCTGCACAGTAAATGTGTTTAAATGTCCACTGAGAGTTTTCTCCTTTTCTAACATTCCCTGTGCTTTTCAGTTACTATGAATTCCATTTGAATAAGAGGTTAAATGTCATTAATTACAAATTTAACTTTTTAGCCTAGCATGAGCTTACTAGTCTCCACAGAGTATAAGAAAAGAAAGTGAACTGAAGAACCGTGGCTTGGTACCCAGAGCTAATACTGGGGTCAGTCCTATAAATATCTTCTGTTTTGCCAGTGTCTAACCTCAGAAATGAACCAGGGTAAATTACAAACTGCCCAATATGGTTTGTCTCTGTGTCTGCACCCAAATCTCATCTTGCAGTTCCCATAATTTCCATGTGTTGTGGGAGGGACCTGGTGGGAGATGATTGAATCATGGGGGTGGGTCTTTCCCATGCTGTTCTGGTGATGGTGAATGGGTCTCATGAGATCGGATGGTTTTAAAGCTGGGAGAGAGCATAAGCTCTCTCTTTGCCTGCTCCCATCCATGTAAGATGTGACTTGGTCCTCCTGGTCTTCCGTCATGATCGAGGCCTCCCGTCATGATTGAGGCCTCCCAGCCATGTGGAACTGTAAATCCCATTAACCTCTTTCTTTTGTAAATTGTGCAGTCTCAAGTAGGTATTTAACAGCAGTGAGAAAACAGACTAATACAGTAAATTGGTACCAAGAGTGGGGTGTTGCTGAAAAGATACTTAAAAATGTGGCAGTGACTTTGGAATTGGGTAACAGGCAGAAGTTGGAGCAGTTTGGAGAGCTCAGAAGAAGACAGGAAAATGTGAAAGTCTGGAACTTCCTAGAGACTTCATGAATGGCTGTGACCAAAAGCCTGATAGCAATATGGACAATATGGTCCAGGCTGAGGTGGTCTCGGATGGAGATGAGGAGCTTGTTGGGAACTGGAGCAAAGGTGACTCTTGTTATGTTTTAGCAAAGGGATTGGCAGCATTTTGCTCCTGCCCTAGAGATTTATGAAACTTTGAACTTAAGAGGGATTATTTAGGCTATCTAGCAGAAGAAATTTCTAAGCAGTAAAGCATTCAAGATGTGACTTAGGTGCTGTTAAAGACATTCAGTTTTATAAGATAAGCAGAACATAAAAGTTTGGAAGATTTGCAGCCTGACAATGTGATAGGAAACAAAGTCCTATTTTCTGAGGAGAAATTTAAGCTGTCTACAGAAATTTGCATAAGTAACAAGGAGGCTAATATTAATCCCCAAGACAATGGGGAAAATGTCACAGGGTATGTCAGAGGTCTTCACGGCAGCCCCTCCCATCACAGTCCCAGAGGCATAGGAGGAAAAAGTGATTTCATGGGCCAGGTCCAGGGTCTCTGCGCTGTGTGCAGCCTAGGGACTTGGTGCCCTGTGTCCCAGTCACTCCAGCCATTGCTGAAGGGGGCCAATGTAGGGCTCAGACTATGACTTCAGTGGGGGCAAGCCTCAAACCTTGGCAACTTCCTCATTGTGTTGAACCTGCGAGTACACAGAAGTCAAGCACTGTTTAGGAACCTGCGCCTAGAATTCAGACGATGTACGAAAATGCCTGGATGTCCAGGCAGAAGTTTGCTGCAGGACTGGGACTCTCATGGAGAACTCCTGCTAGGGCAGTGCAGAAGGGAAAGGTGGGGTTGTAGCCCTCACACAGAGTCCCTACTGGGGCACTGCCTAGTGGAGCTGTGAGAGGACGGCCTCTGTCCTCCAGACCCCACAATGTTAGACACTGACAGTTTATACCATGTGCCTGGAAGAGGCACAGACACTCAATGTCAGCCCATGAAAGCAGCTGGGAGGAGGCCGTACCCTGTAAAGCCACAGGGACAGAGCTGCCTAAGACCATGAGAACCCACCTCTTGCATCAGCATGACCTGGATATGAGACATGGAGTCAAAGGAGATCATTTTGGAGCTTTAAAATGTGACTGCCTTGATGTATTACAGACTTGCATTGGGCTTGTAGTCCCTTTGTTTTGGCAAATTTCTCCCATTCGGAATAGCTGTATTGATCCAATGCCTGTACCCACGTTGTATCTAGGAAGTAACTAATTTGCTTTTAATTTTACAGGCTCATAGGCAGAAGGGACTTGCCTTGTCTCAAATAAGACTTTGGACTATGGACTTTTGAGTTAATGCTGAAATGAGTTAAGACTTTGGGGGACTCTTGGAAAGGCATGATTGGTTTTGAAATATGAGGACATATTTCAAAGGGACCAGGGGAGGCACCAGGGGAGAAATGATTTGGTTTGGCTCTGTGTCCCCACACAAATCTCATCTTGTAGCTCCCATAATTCCCATGTGTTATGGGAGGGACCTGGTGGGAGATGATTGATTTATGGGGGTGGGTCCTTCCCATGCTGTTCTCATGATAGTGAATGGGACTCATGAGACCTGATAGTTTTAAAAAAGGGAGTTTCTCTGCACAAGCTTTTTCTTTGCCTGACGCCATCCATGTAAGATGCAACTTGCTCCTCCTTTCCTTCTGCCATGATTGTGAATCCTACTTAGCCATGTGGAATTATAAGTCCAATAAACCTCTTTATATCTTGAGTATGTCTTTATCAGCAGTGTGAAAACGGACTAATACACTGCCCAAACTGCCAACTTCGTAGTGTTATCTGTTACAAATTATAGGGTGCAGCATTTATTATCACCTTGGTTTTCTACATGAACAGGCCATGTGAGGCACTGGGATTGTACTCAATGGGTTTGGAGTCAAATGAGGAGAGCATCTTACCTGCTTTCACGCCTCCCTATAAAGAGTGTTTTTACTCACATTGAGAACAGATAAAGGTAAATAAAGGAAGGAACAAGCATTCAAAGGACAGAGCCTACGGGAGGAATATGTGAGTTCTTAGTCTTTTTTTTTTTAACCTCTCAACGATGGTGTGAAATTCCAAAATATACAACAATGTTAACAGTATCATCTCAGAGTGGTAGGATTATGTGATTTTTGTTTTCTTCTTGCAAATATTTTTCCAAATAAATATATATTACTTTCTGATCAGAACGACTATAGGTTATTTAAAGATCCATTAGAAAAATTTCATTCTACTTTTATATGAATTTTCCATACCCTCCTACAATAATTATAAAAACCTATCAAGTGTTTAACAATTATGCCTATCATGTTTCTGATCCTGAGCTTACTGACCTGATTCTGTCCTTTCTCATCATCCTCAATCAGCCTGATGCTTCTGATGCTTTGCTCTCCTAGCACATCCAAGCATGTCTTTTAAAAGTGAAGTCCAAAAATGTGAGAAAGACAGACAGACAGAGAGAGAGAGAGAGAGAGAGAGAGAGAGAGAGATTACACAAGAACAAAGAAGAGGAGAATAATTACATTGCAGTGAGGAGCACACCCTTCAAAACCAAAAGGACTCCGACAGGAAGAAGAAGCAAAGAGAAAATCACATGGTCACTTGCAGTTTGATTTATGGGTTACAACACATCATCTATGCCTACTTATTTACTTCTTTATAGATTGATTACAAAACCAACCCTCTGAATAGAAGGAACAAAATTTCCTATCAAAGATTCTGCTTAGCATCAGCATGGATTCATTTTTAAGTCAGAAAAGCATATCTTCTCACCACTTTACAAATTGTGGCCAACCATCATCTTCAAATAATCTCTTTTTCACATACTACCTCTTCATACTGAGATCACATCACCCAAATCCAAGCAGAGACCTTCGGACAGTGCAATGGAAAAACAAAAAACAAACAAACAAAAAAAAAAACAGCTCAAAATTTAGATTTGGGTTCATATTCCACACCTTCATTTAACACCTGGGTGTCTTCAGATAGGTGCCCAATCTCCAGATCTTCAGCAACTTTATCAGTGAGAAGTCTTCTTGCCCTCCAGAACTGTTTGGGGGACTTGAAGAGAGAGCAAGTGCGAAATGCCTGTGGTTGACATTCAAGAAAGATCCCTTGCCTTGGCTTCTGGCCTTGGGACTCAAAAATAAAATAAAA
>NW_016808057.1:1653486-1663986 GCF_001698545.2 Rhinopithecus bieti
AAAAAAAAAGGAACCCATTTTAAGAAGTACTTGCTACTACAAAAGAAATTTACCACAGATTACTTCAAACCAAGAAATTACATTAATGCATTCTTAGCCAGGAAAGACATTATTTTGCCCCATAACCTCAAGTTTTCTAAAATCCAAATTTGCATTGGTAGCTTGGCAAAGCCTGTGTTGATATCCTTGGCAGCACCTGAGAGCATCTCATGAGTGGATCAAGTCTTCTTCTTGAGAAGATGAGCATTCATAGGGTAGCCCTACTTATGTAAACACAAGCAGAAATTTCTCTAAGATCTTAAATAAGGTCCTTGTATAATCTACCCATGATTACCTGTATACACACTTATACATATAAACACTTTTTGTGTATAACCCTGTGATGATGAGGCTCAAAAAATAAATACTTGTTTGAAATCCTATCATTTTACTTAGACTCAAATTTATGAATCTCATTGGGATTCCAAATTAGACATTAGAGTGTAAAAATACTGTTCACACAGTAATGAATAAATAGTTAAGTTGGGCTCAGTTTATAGATCTTCTTGGACCTCATTATAGGAGATGGAACTAGAAATTGGACTTGGAATTGGAATTGGGGGTGATGGAGGTGGTAAGAGACAAGCTATGCTGGATGTAAACAATGCTTTTTCACTCAATTTTATTCTTTGGGGAAACACACAAATAAACCTCATTAAGTCAATATGGGTCTAGTAAAAATGTCCCACAATTCTAAATAGCTGTGATTCCTCAGCCAAATAGATGCTGCCTTATTAAAACATCAGATAACTCAAACTGGTACATCAGATAACTCAAACTGGTACAGATAGTGATGATCCATGCTTTCATATTGGTGAGGTTTTCCCTATTGTCTTGAATTGGAGTTTCAGAACACAATAGTGAAGCAGAATACAAACAGTATAGACCCTACCTGCTCAGAATGTCCAGTTTACACACATGTGCACACACACACAGGTACATGCACAAAGACACATAAACACACACTGACATTGCTTGAGACTGCTTCTTAAGTCAATGAAATAACCAAAAGGTAAAGCTCAAAATGTCAAAAATAAGTAGAGAAAGCCAAGCAAATGAAGATCTATTCCAATTGTACTATTCAGGAAGCCACAGAGAAATAAAAAACTTTCGTGCCATTTGTGAAAATAGGAAAGAGAAATTAATTCTTTTACTAGAAGCCCAAAAGTTAAAATATGCAACTGTAATTTAATTCTGAATCAGTCATGGGACAAATTCACTTTTATGATGTTTGAGATAGATTTCACACTGTAAATCACACTAAAACCTACCCTCCCAAACTGCACCACACTCACTAACTTATCCAGCTTGAAATTAGATTAAAGACTTCTTGTTACATCATTGAGTCTACTTGGAACAAACCTTTTGTGAACTCAGGAAGGTTAGAAAGAAACGGGAAGTACAGCAAACAAAGTAAAGCTTGGGTGAACTTTTCTGAACTTCAGAGGTATTTCAAGTTGATTCATAACTACCCTTGAGAAACAGGATCAAATAAATTTTTATTTGCTTCTTCATCAAGACCACAAACAGGTCTTCACAGCACAAAGCAAGGCCCAAGTGCATATGATTCAGAAATGATGTACTTGTATGGGGGGCCAGCTATGTGCCTGGACTGCAGCAGCCATGCAATAAAGGTGTTTGAATGGAGTGTAACTTTTATCCAGATGACCCACGGTTCTAGGTCTGTTTTCTGCCTTTAAGTAACCGCAGAGAACTAGTTCCAATGTAAAAACAAAACAATAAAAAACCCTAACACTGCTTTACTCTTGTTTTTTTATTTGTTCTCTTCTGATTTATAAGGCAGCAAATGTTTGAGGACTAGTGCCAGGCATTATGCTGTATGCTGGAGATAAATGATACATAAGATGAGTTTCCAACCTCAAGAAATGCACCAACTATCAGAAGAGCTCACAAAGTTTGCTTTCAAGTGCTCAATTATAGAAGTGAGGCTGATCCTTGCAAAGCTTTGGTAGGACACTTCACACAAATGTGACTTCTCTGCAGGATATTCACTGATGAAACACCTGAAAAATCTGGCTCGATCTCTTTTTCTGTAGACAACTAGATGCAACAATTTAATGGTAACATAGTAGAAAAATTCCAAACACATTATCTAGTGAATATAAGAAACAAATATGCTACTGCAATAAAAGGCACTCTGAAGAACTATGCATTGGATATTTTTAAAGCTTTCCTTTTTTTTTTTAATCTTGACTTTCAGGTAAATAGAAGAGTCACTTCTTGGGAAGAAGAATGATTTAGTTGCAACTACAACTAAATGTTTCCATGTTCAGTGGTTACACTTTTGCCAGAGGCAAATTTCAGATAACTCACAGCTGCTCATTATAAAATTAGGTGTTTAAAGCACAGAGAAAATGTCTATATTTGATAGTAGCAGTGGCAAATGTTTAAAAATGTTAATGAATTAAATTTGTATTTGAATATTTATAATGATAGAATATAATGTCCAAATAGTATTTTGTGTCTTTCTATTTTATGTGATGCCCACAGTCAGACTGAATTTCTTACTATCCAAAGCAATCTACAGATTCAGTGCAATCCTTAACAATGTACCATGACATTCTTCATAGAAATAGACAAAACAATCCTAAAATTTGTACTTAATCACACACACAAATGCTCAAATAGCCAAAGCAATCTTGAGTAAAAAGAACAAAGCTGGAGGCACCATACCACCTGACTTCAAAATATACTTCAAAGCTATAGTAACCAAAACAGCATGGCACTGGCATAAAAGCAGACACATAGACCAATGGAACAGAACAGAGAACAGAGAAATCCACAAAGGTGCCAATGTTTGTGGATTTATTTCCACATATAAATGGGGTACATGTAAACATACACTGAGGAAAGGATCTGAGTTAAGGACCTGAGTTAAGGTCATACACTGAGTTAAGGACCTCCTTAACAAATGGTGTTGGGAAAGTCAGATATCCATAAGCAGAAGAAGCAAATGAGACCCCTATCTCTCACCACATATGAAAATCAGCTCAAAATGGATTAAAGACTTAAATGAAAGACCAAAAACAATAAAATTACTGGAAGAAAACACAGAGAAAACACTTCAAGAAATTGGTCTAGACAAAGATTTTTTGGAAAAGACTTCTGAAGCACAGGCAACAAGAGCAAAAATAGACAAACGAGATTACACAAAACTAAACAGCTTCTGTGCAACAAAGGAAACAATCAATGGAGTGAGGAGACAATCTGCAGAATGGAAGAAAATATTTTCAAACTATCCATCTGACAAGAAATTAATATCCAAAATATATAAAGAACTCAAACAAGTAAACCGCACCAGCAATAATAATAATAATCTGATTAAAATGGGAAAGAAGGTTCCCAAGAGGTTTTTCTCAAAAGACGATATACAAATGGCTAACTGATTTATAACAAAATGCTCAAGATCATTAATCATCAGAGAAATGCAAATCAAAACCACAATGAGACATTATCTCACCCCAATTAAAATGATTATGACCAAAAAGACAAAAAAATAGCAAGTGCTGGTGAAGATGCAGAAAAAAGAGAACTCTTATATACTATAGGTAAGCATGTAAATTAGTACAGACATTATGGAAAACGGTATGGCATTTCCTCAAAAATCTAAAAAAAGAAATATCATATGATCTAGTAATCCCACTACTAAGTATATATGTGAAGAAATCAGTATGTTGAAGAGATATCTTGAATGCCCATGCTTATTGCAGCACTCTTCACAATAATTAAGAGATAGACTCAACATAAGTGCCCATCAATGGAAGAATGGATAAAGAAAATGTGTTATATATGCACAATAGAATATTATTCAGCCACAACAATAATGAAATCCTGTTATTTGTGGCAACATGGATAAGGCTGGGGGACATTATGTTAGGTGAAATAAGCTAGGCACAGAAAGACAAAAAACATGTTATCACTCATATATAGGAGCTGAAAAAGTTGATCCTATAGAAGTAGACAGAATGGTGGTTACTAGAAGTTGGGAAGGGTAGTGATAAATGAGGGACAGAAGGAGGTTAGTTAATGGGTACAAAGTTACCATCAGATAGGAGCTATAAGTTCTAGTATTCTATAGTACAATAGGGTGACTATAATTAATACTAGTTTATTATATGTTTCAAAATAGCTGCAAGAGAGGATTTTGAATATTCCTAACACAAAGAAATGATAAATGATTGATGTGATAGATATGCCAATTAACCTGATTTAGTCATTCCACATTGTATGCTTAAATTATCAAAATATCACATCTACTCCATTTATATGTGCAATTATATATCAATTAAAAATAAAAAAACATGAAGTATGAATTTTGTTAAGCACAGGATATTGTTAAGTTTTCAAAATTTATCTTTTATGTGTGTGACCAAGGCCATTATTACATTGGTATTTTTGTTGTTTTCTGACTATTGAGTTATTTGAATTCACTCTATAAGCTGTTTGCTGAAGCAGATAAGGGAATGTATACAATGTTAAAAGAAAAACTTGATTGTATATACATGTATGCTAGGCTTATGAAGTTGAGCTGAGGGCTTTCCTCATTAACATTTTCATAGAGTCAATTTTAAGGACCAGTATAGAATTTCAAAGTACAACAGAGTTTGGTTATCAGGTTTTTGTTTAAGCTGTCATGTGTCCTGAATTATGAACAATAAGTGTAGACAGATTTATCAAACACCTTTCTCTTCCTTCATAGAACACACATTAACTTCAAGTATTGCAAGTCAAGAGAGAAAACCCTGCAATAGGGGTGTTTGGCTCTCTTTTTGCATTTTCTACCACTCAAATGTAAGTATACATCAGGTTTTAACCTAGAGAGAGCGAGTGATTTTTTTTTTCTCTCTAATAGTTAAGAATACTTTTTCACCACCTTTTACTAGCATGCTTGCTGACATAATAATTATAATAATTAACATCAATTGAATGTTTACTAGCTGCCAGGCCTGTGACCAAGTTTATTATAGACATTTGTTTTTATTATAGTCATTTGTTTCATTTAATGTTCAAACTCAGCAAGGTAGGTACTATTATTAAACTCATTTTACAGATGAAGAAAGTGAATTTTAAAGAGGTTAAGTAACTTGCCACAAAATCATACAACCAATAAACATCACAGCATTTATTGGAACCTTGGCAGGCTGATTTGAAGACTTTGTTCCTAACCCCCATAATATCCTGCTTAAGAAAATTATTCCTGGACAAACCTTGTCAGGATCCATCAAGGCAGCAGGGGAGTGGAGCGGGGCACTAGTCTGTCTGGAGTCAGCATGGAGCCTAGAGAACCTCTCCAATATAGAAGATGGTGAGTGACTGAGAACCCCCAGGGGGATTCACACTTTCCACAGGGACGTGTGCAAGACCGGGAATGAAAGAATCCCACTGGCCCTCCTGAATGCCCCACTGACCAGGGAAGAAACACCCAAACATTTCTAGACAGGTGAAGAGCCACCTAAATATTTTATGGGGGCAACTCTCGAGTCCAGGGACCCTCTACAAGCCTTGGGCCCTGGAGCCGACCAGTACCAGTGCAACAAACCCAATAGACATTGCAGTTGCAGTGCCTGGGAACAGTTCGATTGCTCCATGCCACCTTCCAGGTCAGGAGTTGGCAACAGCTTCCAGCCCAGCAGTCTCACTTAGGCCTGAACTCAGCCGGGCTACTCTACCCACTGCCACCACTGGTAGCAGATGGACAATGCTTGCTAGAACTTCCAGCCCAGCAGTCCTACCTTTGTGTGAACTCAGCCAGCTAGCATAGCTTCCTGTTGTCCCGGAAAGCACCCTGAAGGCAAGGGGCATGTGACCCCACCCACCCCTGCCACTGACAGGCAGAAGGGCAACACCTGCTAGAGCTTCCGGACCAGCAGTCTTGCTTCTGTGTGAACTCAGCTGAAGGGTGTAGCCTTCTTTTGTCCTGAGATACACTGGACAGCGTATCCCCAGGTGAGCCACACCTGCTCATGCTTCCAGTCCAGTGGTCCTACTTTTGCCTGAATTTGCCAAGGGGTATAGCCTATTGTTGCCCTGGAAACACACTTAAACCAATAAAAATCAAAGAAGGCAAAGAAGGGTATGAAATAATGGTAAAGGGTTCAATTAAACAAGACGATCTTAGTATCCTAACTATATAAATATCCAACATAGGAGGACCCAGATTCATAAAACAAGTCCTTAGAGATCTACCAAGAGACTTAGATAACTACACAATAATAGTGGGAGACTTTAACATCCCACTGACATTATTACACAGATAATTCGAGCAGAAAATAAAAGATATTTGGGACCTCAACACTTGACCAAATGGACCTAATAGACATCTACAGAACTCTTCAGCTAAAAACAACAGAATATACATGTTTCTCATCTGCACGTGGCACATACTCTAAAAATAGACCAATCAATCTTAAAACAATCCTCAGCAATTTAAAACAAACACACACACACACACACACACATACACACACACACACACACACAAAATGAAATTATAACAACTGTACTCTGAGACCACAGAGAAAAAAAAAAATCAGTGTTAAGAAAATTGCTCAAAACCATATGATTACATGGAAATTAAACAACCTCCTCCTGAATGACTTCTGGGTAAATAATAAAGTTAAGGCATAAATCAAACATTTTTTGAAAATAAAGAGAAAAACGATACACCATACCACAATCTCTGGGACACAGCCAAAGTAGTGTTAAGAAGGAACTTTATAGCACCAAACGCCCACATCAAAAAGTTAGAAATGCCTCAAATTAACAACCCAACATCACACATAGAGGAACTAAGGAAACAAGAGCAAACCAACCCCAAAGAAATAACCAAAATCAGAGTTGAACTGAAGGAAATTGAGAAGTGTAAAACCATACAAAAGATCAATTAGTCAAGGAGCCTGGTCTTTGAAAGAATTAGTAAGATCAATAGAACACTAGCTAGACTAATAAAGAATAAGAGAAGTTTCAAAAAAAACATGATCAGAAATGACAGAGGGCGTTACCACTGACACTCGCACCTCCCCCCCTCAACCGCCAATAAAAAAGACTCTTAGAGACTATCATGAACATCTCTATGCATACAAGCTAGAAAACCCAGAATAAATATGTGGAGCCCTGGAAACATACAATCTCGTAAAACTGAACCAGAAAGACTGAACCAGAAAGACACTAAACTCCTGAACAGACCAATAATGAGTTCCAAAATTGAGTTGGTAATAAAAAGCGTACCAACCAGTAAAAGCCCAGAATCAGATGGATTCATAACCAGTTTCTACCAGATGGATAAGGACAAGCTGGTTCCATTTCTACTGAAGTTACACCAACAAACTGAAGAGACTCCTCCCTAACTCATTCTATGAGGCCAGCATCATCCTGATGCCAAAACCTGGCAAAGGCATGACAAAAAAAGAAAACTTCAGGTTGATATCCTTGATGAAGATAGATGCAAAAATACTCAACAAAATACTAGCAAACCAAATTCAGCATCACATCAAAAACCTAATCCACCATGATCAAGTAGGCTTTATCCCTGGGATGCAAGATTGGTTCAACATGCAAAATCAATAAATGTGATTCACCACATAAACAGACCTAAAAACAAAAATCACATGACCATCTCAATAGACGTGGAAAAGGCTTTCGATAAAATTCAATATCCCTTCGCATTAAAAACCCTCAACTAGGCATTGAAGGAACATATCTCAAAATAATAAGAGTGATCTATGAAAAAAATCCATAGCCAACATCATACTGAACGGGCAAAAGCTGGAAGCATCTCCCTTGAAAACTGGCACAAGACAAGGATGCCCTCTTTCATCACTTCTATTCAACATAGCCCTGCAAGTCCCAGCCAGAGTAATCAGACAAGAGAAAGAAATAAAAGGCATCCAAACAGGAAGAGAGGAAGTCAAACTACCTCTGTATACAGATAACATGATTCTATACCTAGAAAACCCCATAGTATCTGCCCAAAGGGTCCTTGATCTGATAAACAACTTTAGCAAAGTTTCAGGATACAAATCAAGGTACAAAAATCCATAGTATTCCTATATACCAACAACATCCAAGCTGAGAGCCAAATCAAGAAGGCAATCCTATTCACAATAACTACCAAAGGAATAACATACCTAGAAACACAGCTAACCAGGTAGGTGAAAGATCTCTACAATGAGAATTACAAGACACTGATCAAATAATTCAGATATGACAAAAAGGAAAAAGCATTTCATGCTCATGAATAAGAGGAATCAATGTTGTTAAAATGGCCATACTGCCCAAAGCAATTTACAGATTCAGTGCTATTCCTATCAAACTCCCAATAACATTCTTAATAGAATTAAAAAAAAAAAAAAAAAAAAAAAACTATTGGAAAAACATCCTGAATAGCCAAAGCAATTTTAAGCAAAAAGAACAAAGCTGGAGACATCACATTACCTGGCTTCAAGCTATACTAAAAGGCTACAGTAAACAAAACAGCATGGTACTAGCACAAAAACAGACACACAGACCAATGGAAGAGAATAGAGAGTCCAGAAATAATGCCACACACCTACAACCATCTGATCTTGAACAAAAACAGGCAATGGGGAAAGGATTTCCTATTCAATAAATGCTGCTGGGTCACCTGGCTAGCCATTTGCCAAAGATTTAAACTGGACCCTTTCCTTACACCACATAAGAAAATTAAACTCAAGATAAACTAAAGACTTAAATGTAAATGCTAATACTATTAATCGTGATGCTGTAAAAACCTAGGGAGTATAACCTAGGAAATACCCTTCTGAACATAGGAACTGGGAATTGGCAAAGACTTCATGATGCAGATGCCAAAAGCAATTGAAACAAAAACAAAAATTGACAAATTGGACCTAATTAACCTAAAGAACTTCTGCACAGCAAAAGAAACTATCACCAGAGTAAACAAACAACCTAAAGAATGGGAGAAAATTTTTGCAAACTATGCATCCAACAAAGGTCTAATATCCAACATCTGTAAGGAACTTAAACAAATTTACAAGCAAAATACAACCTCGTTAAAAAGTATTCAAAGACCATCAACAGACACTATTCAAAAGTAGACATGCATGTAGTCGTAGGCTATGAGAAAATGCTGAACATCACTAATCGTTAGAGAAATGCAAGTCAAAACTACAGTGAGATACCATCTGACACCAGTCAGAATGGCTACTACTGAAAAGTAAAAAAAATAACATATGATAGTGAGGTTATCTAGAAAAGGAAACACTTATATACACTGCTGTTGGGAACATAAATCAGTTCAGCCATTGTAGAAAGCAGTTTGGTGATTTCTGAAAGAATGTGAAACAGAGTTACCATTCGACCCAGCAATCCCATAGTTGGGTTTATACCAGAAAATATATAAACCATTCTACAACAAAGACACATGCACGCATGTGTTTACTGCAGCACTATTCACAATAACAAAGACATGGAATCAACCTAAAAGCCCATCAACGGTGGACTTGTTAAAGAAAATGTGGTACATATACACCATGAAATACTACGGGGCCATAAAAAAGAATGAAATCATGTTCTTTGCAGTAACATGGATGCAGCTGGAGGCCATTATCCTGCGCAAACTAACACAGGAACAGAAAACCAAATACTGCATGTTCTCACTCAGAAGTGGTTATAAACACTGAGTTCATAGAGACACAGAGAAAGGAACAACAAACACCAGAGCCTACGTGAGGGTGAGGGGTGGAAGGAGGGTGAGAATCAAAAAACTACCTCTGGGTGTGGTGGCTCACACCTATAATCCCAGCACTTTGGGAAGCCAAGGTGGGTGGATGGCTGGAGCCCAGGAGTTTGAGACCAGCCTGGGCAACATGGCAAAACCCATCTCTACAAAAAATTCAAACATTAGCTGGATATGATGGCATGTGCCTACAGTCCCAGCTACTTGGGAGGCTGAGGTGGGAGGATCACCTGAGCCTTGGAGGTTGAGGCCACAGTGAGCCATGATTGTGCCACGGCACTGCAGCCTATGTGACAGAGGGAGACCCTGTCTCAAAAAAAAAGAAAAAGAAAAGAAAGAAAAAGAAAATAAGTTACCTATCTGGTACTGTACTAATTACCTGGTTGACAAGATAATTAGTATACCAAACACCCACAACACACAATTTACCTATATAACAATCCGCATGTGTACTACTGAAGCTAAAATCAAAGTTAAAAATAAAAAGAATGTTGATTATGACACTTTTGTAATTATAAAATAAAATGGAAATGGATTAAATGTTCAAAAAGAAATCAGATGTGATATAATGATATGTAGCCATTAAATAAATGAAATAAATCTACATGTACTAACAAAAAGAAGAAAATAATTCTCTCTCTTTTTTTTTTTTTTTTTTTTTTTTTTTTTTTTTTTTTTGTGGGGCCTTTTTCTTCTCTCCCCGCGTGGGGTGGGGGGCGGGC
>NW_016808057.1:1664418-1680959 GCF_001698545.2 Rhinopithecus bieti
CCCGTCTCGGCCTCCCAAAGTGCTGGGATTACAGGCTTGAGCCACCGCGCCCGGCCAATAATTCTCTACAAAGAAAAAAGGAGAATGTTAACTTTGACAATTTCACGTTCATCAGGTTCAGTTTAAGCAAACTGTAGAAAGAAAAAAAAAATGGCTAGTAAGTTTTCTCACATACTTTTCCAATACTCTATCTTCACCACTAGTTAGATATATGTTGAAAAATGGGAAGAAAAGCACTAGAGATGTTGAGGACACTCCAGATTTTGAGAACTATCCATTTTTATCCAAATTAAATCTTGCATTTTTGATGTTTTGAAAGGTAGGAAGAAATTTTCCCTATAAATTTTCAAATTCAAAGTACATAATTGCGTGTATGTCAGCAAATAATACCTTAACTATTAGGTGTACATAGTTAAAGCTGTTTGCAGATATACATTGTTAATTAAGCATCTTTAAATTTTTTATTATGTAACATTTGATACATACAAAAGAATATACATGACAAATATAAGAGATTTTTTAAAAGTTCATGAAAAATGTGTACTATGAAAAAATATGCATTAATTCTAAACGTTTTTGCACCCAAAGAAACTTATACTAAGTTATTATAACATGCCTGACCAGGACCTAGTTTGAGGCAATAGAAAAGATCGGACATCAGTTTGAAAAAAGTCTTTTTCAGAGCAACATGAATTCTGCTAAAATTGAAGTAAGAACAAACACGAAATTTATAGTGAAGCTTGGGTGGAAGAATAGTGAAATTGTTGATGCTTTACAAAAAGTTCAGAGGGACAACACCCCCAAAGAAATCAGCAGTTTACAAATGGAAACATTTTAAGAAGGGATGAGATGACATTGTAGATGAAGCCCACATTGGCAGACCATCTATATCAACTTAAGAGGAAAGAATAATAATCTTGTTTGTGCCCTAATTGAAGAGTATCAGTGATTGACAGCAAAAATACAGTCAACACTACAGACATCTCAATTGGTTCAGCTTATACAATTTCGACTGCAAAATTAAAGTTGAGCAAACTTTCAACTCAGTGGAAAATTTTGGTACTGAGTCCCAAAACCCTGACATCCAGATCAGCTGCAGGTAAGATCAGAGCTTTCAATGGCAATTTTAGACAAGTGGGATCAAGATCCTGAAGCATTTCTTTGAAGAATTGTAACAGGAGATGGAACATGGCTTTGCCAGTATGATCCTGAAGCTTTACAAAACAATCATAGCAATGGCTACCAAGATGGGGAAGTGGTCTCGTCCAAGGAAAATCAGACTGGTCAAGAAGAAAGGTCACGGCAACAGATTTTTAGGGTGCTTAAAGCATATTGGCTGTTGGCTCTCTGGAGCGCCAAAGAACAATAACATCTGCTTATTATGAGAGAGTTCTGAAAAGGTCAGCCAAAGCTTTATCAGAAAAACAGCCAGGAAAGCTTAACCAGAGAGTGCTTCTCCACTTTGACAGTGCTCCTTCTCATTCCTGTCATCATACAAGGGCAATTTTTGTGAGAGTTTTCATGAGAAATCACTGGACATCCACCTTAGAGTCCTGATTTGGCTCCTTCTGACTTCTTTTGGTTTCCTAATCCTAAAAAACCTTTAAAGGGCACCCATTTTTCTTCAGTTAATAATGTAAAAGAGACTGCATTGACAAGATTAAATTCCCAAGACCTTTGGTTCTTTAGGGATGGACTAAATGGCTGCTATTCTCACTTGCAAATGTGTCTTGAACTTGATGAAGCTTATATTGAGAAACAGAGTTTATTTTTTTTGTTTTTATCTTTAATTCTATAAACTTTTTGAAGTTCTCTTGTATACAAACTATGATGCTTAAAATTTAAATAAACATCAGTGATGTCACCAGCAAACTAATACCATAGGTAGCTAGCTACATGGCCCTTAACTAATGCCTTTTCCAATCTCTTGCCCAAAAGGAGGTAACTGGCATCCTGAATTTGGTTTTATCATTCTCTTGCTTTTTATAGCTTTTTTAAATTAAAAAAAAAAAAATGTAGAGATGAGGTCTCACTGTGTTGCCCAGGCTGGTCTTATACTCCTGGCCTCAAGCTGTCCTCCAGCCTCTGCCTCACACACTGTTGAGATTACAAGCATGAACTCCCTTGACTTTTCAAAACAATTATATCACATGGGTATACATTTCTAAACAATATACTGATCAGTTTTGCAAATTTTTTAGCTTTCTAGAATGGTATCACAATGTGTACATAGATAGTCTATATGGACTTGCTTATTCATTCACTGTTTCATAAAATTGTTATTATTGTATAACTGTGCTTCATTTGTTTTGTACCAATATTCCCTTTTATCAATATACCACTTTTTATCAATTATCTTGGCAATGGGTATTAAAGTTATTTTCTGTTTTTGTCCTCATAAACAATGACCATATGAAAGAGAATTACACATGCCTCCTTTCCAGGATTATCTCTACATTGAGGACAGCCATAATTCTAGAGCAACATTTGGAAGCTCTTTCTAAAAATCCAGTTCTCAAGCTAAGACTTATTGATATGGTTTGGCTGCATCCCCACCCAATTCTCATCTTGAATTGTACTTCCCATAATCCCCACATGTCATGGGAGGGACCCAGTGGAAGGTTATTGAATCATGGGGCTGGTTACCCCCATGCTGTTCTTGTGATAGTGAGTGAGTTCTCATAAGATCCAGTGGTTTTATCAAGGGCTTTTCACCCTTTAACTTGGCACTTCTCTTTCCTCCTACCATGTGGAGAAGGATGTGACTGCTTCCCTTTCCGCCATGGTTGTAAGTTTCCTGAGGCCTCCCCAGCCCTGCAGAACTGAGTTAATTAAACCTCTTTCCTTATAAATTACCCAGTCTTGGATCCTTCTTCATAGCAGCATGAGAATGGACTAATACACTGATGAGTGTTGTTTTCTTATTATAGCACATGCTTGCAAAATTGCCTTGTATAATGAAAACGATATTTTGTCATTAAATGTGTATTCTGTTTACTGTGAGTATATATAAAACCAGGAAGCAGGTACTTTTTAGTCATGAATATTTGCCAATAAATTATTTAAATAAAATACATTTATAATGAAATAATAGAGCTGAAAAATGCCCATAATATCATTTGAGCTTTTGTAGTCTTTCTGACCAAATAAGAAGGCTAAAACATTTTATTTGTTTAAAGGGCTATTAAAAGTGTTAAACACATGCTTGCTTCATGAGTCTATTGCCATACTCATTCTAGCAAAAGAAGTACAAGTGATATTTAAAACATACATATGAACAGGTAATGAAAATATCATTCAAAGCTGGAAAAGTTGATAAGAAACCAGGGGTGATGTCAGGTATATTGTTTACAGCCACAGTCTAATCTCTTCCTTTATAGTTCATTGACATTATGGGTTCTAAATTCAGTATCTTTAGGAGAGGAAAGAACTTTAGTGATTGTCTTGTTCAATGTTTTTAAGACATGTTCATTTTCAAATAAAACAATCTAATGATCATATATCAGAACTCTTTCCATTGCAAGTGACAGAAAGCCCAACCTAAATCTCTAAGCAAAAGGGTAATTTATTAGGTCATGCTATTAAGAAGTCTTGGATAGCTCTAGCTCTAGCTGTGGCTTGACTCAGTGTCTCAATGCCTGAGGACCTGGTCCTTCTTCTGATCTTGGCTTCACTCATTGCTGTCGGCTGTCAGAGCTACAGAACCACAAATTTAGGGCTGGAGAGAATAATAAGCATGCATTTCTCTCAGCAATTCCTGCCAAGTATCCAGCATTTCATTTGCTGTCTTACCGGGTCACATGCCCATCCAGGAGTCAGTCATTTTAGCCAAGAGAATGCAAGGGTCTGATTAGCCAGGCCCTCCTCACTTGCCCACCTCTGGTGAGAGAACAAATCATCTCTATCCAAAACACTCAGCTGAGCCACAGAAGAGTGTTGAAAAGATGCTAAGTGGCTGATTTTCACTTCAAGGTTTTTTTCCCTCTGTTTCTGCAGAATTTCATTTCATATTCTGTAACTCATTCCTAATTACCCTTCTCTTTCTGCTTTGCTTTCAGTAGAGTTATTTCATGTTCTCCAAGTTGAGTGGGATATGCAAATCAGATTGATTTGGGTACCAAGCATCATCCTCCACAGTATCATTATAGAGAAGTATAATATATTCTGCACACTTTCATTCAGTGTAACTCACTACAGCAATCTGTAGGGGTAGAGAGGAATCTGACATTCCTGCAGTCTCCCTCTAGCAAGTCTGAAAGGAATAATTACTTCATTCAATAGATTCAGAATGTCCCAAAGCAAGTTTGAAACACTTCATAGATAATTTTTTTTACGTTAGCTTATAATTATCTTAGCTTTGGTTTCAGTTTTTTTGTCATCCCCACAAAACTATTTTTATTATGTCATGCCAGGGAAGATCTCCCCCTTGGCACCTAAATAGTTTAAAATCTGACATTCTACTGTGGCTAAAATAACTACAAAAAGAGTCCTCACACACTCATACTTCCACCGGCTCATTCCTGTGAAACACATATGAAACATATGCTCATTAGTTACAGGAACCAATTTAAATGATAATTTTTTCAAATGGCCAACATCAAATAAACTTAGGGAGTAAACATCATTGCAACATGGTAAACAAGCTATGAAGTGCAGCTGAGTGTGAAGGTGATTGTCAAGGGACAGGGCTGGTGAAAACAAGGCAAGCAAAGCAATCTACTACTGGATAATAATGCAAATTTCTCATGCAGTGCACTTGATTACTTCTCCCTCAGCTCTGCTGCTATGCTCCTCTCCCCTGCAGGATTAAAAAAAAAAAAATTCCTAACCTCTCACTGGCACGTTCAATGTCCACTAAAAGTAGGGAGAGATATTTCACAGAGGAGAGGTGGGGCATGAAGGGTTGGTGTGCAGCCACATTGCTCTGCAAGGTGTGTCTGAATAGGGACATGAGTATTGTTATGCTATTGCTATTATGTGTCTTCAAAATTCTGAGTATCACAGACTTACTATGTAAGCTAAAGTTCCTACTCTAAACTTCAATATAGAAGCATGTAAAAAAAAACTCCCTTCATCTCCTCTAACATTAAGCATATTTTTCAAAAGTGTCATAATACTTAGAACATTTTAGGAAAAATCTTAATACCAAGTAACATTTTCCAAGCACAAGGCTAAACACTAAAAATACAAAGAACACAATGCACTTAGAATATTTGAGTTGGTGTGAAATAGTGAAAGGGGAGTTTACCAGATTGACAAAGGAAGAGGAAGATATTCCCAGCAGAAAACCCAGAGAAATGAAAATATATGACCCATTCTGAAAGGAGCCAGTTAAGGAATGGGAAAAAGAAAAACATAGGAAGAAATGGAGCTAAAAAGGCAGTGTAGGCCTTATTGGTTGTTAATTTTAAATAGCAAGTATTTCAAACTCTTTAGTAAATTAAGAATAAGAAAAAAAATCATAATCTCAATACCTAATTAACCTTGTTGGTAACTTTCTAAACAAAACCATAAATATATATGGGTTATTAAAATTATCCATAAAAATACAGGCAGAAGGTAAAAGCCCTTTTCTCTGATGTCTCTCCCCAAGGAAATTTCTATTAATTGTTTCTCAAGTTTTCTTAAAAAAAGCATTTTGAACAATACAAATTTTCATACAAGAGAAGTCATGTTACATGAGCTGTTTTGCATCTTGCTAGTTTTTGGGGGGAACTGTGATATATTCGTAGGATCCTCTCCTGGTAATATACAAAGTCCTAACTCAATATTATCAGCACCATATCTTATTGTACCATTAAACAATTTAACTGATTTGTGATGACGATTTGGGTGTAGCCTTTTTTTTTTTTTTTTTTTTTGGAGACAGAGTCTCGCTCTGCAGCCAGGCTGGAGTGCAGTGGCCGGATCTCAGCTACTTTGCATTGCTCCGCCTCCTGGGTTTAGCCATTCTCCTGCCTCAGCCTCCTGAGGTAGCTGGGATACAGGCGCCCGCCACCTCGGCCCGGCTGTTTTTTTTTTTTTTTTTTTTTTTTTTTTTTGTATTTTTTAGTACGAGATGGGGTTTCACCGTGTTAGCCAGGATGGTCTCGATCTCTGGACCTCGTGATCGCCCGTCTCGGCCTCCCAAGTGCTGGTTACAGGCTTGAAGCCACCGCACCAGCCAATTTGGGTAGTTTTTGAGTTTTTCGTAATTACTATTTTACATAAATACCTCGGTAAATAAATGTCTTGGCCAAATGGCTCTATAGACTCCATTTTATCCTTCCATCAACAGTTTATCCAACATGCTCTACTATCCACAGACCTGCCAGCCATCAGTATCATCAAACCTCCTAAATTTAATTATGTAGTAGGTGGAAATTTCATATCTTGATCATTTTACCTGTATTTCTTTTTTAAAAAGCATCACTGAGAATCTTTCCATAATTTAGTTAGCTATTTTGGACACAGATTTTGAAGACATTTTATTCCACTCTAATAGATTTGAATGTTATAGCTTTGAAAATTTTTGTGTCTTTGAAAGTTAACTTGATAAAATCTGACTGATAAAATGGAAAGGGAAGTAACTAAATTCTACGTTATGATTCTTGCCATTTTATTTTAAGTATTCTTAATTACTACACTATAAATATAAAAATGTCAAGTTTACTCTTGAGGCATGCGGAATAAAAAGTAACTAGGGAGGAGCCATTTCTTCAAACTTTAGTATTATCTACTGAAGAGAAGCAACAGGAATAGGAATGGAAGCTCTCATGCATGGAGTAACGGCGGTGGGAAAGGCACTACCATGTGTATTTAATGATATAAACTCACTGAAATCAATGTATTTATCATTGACTTCTCAACAAATATTCTTTTTTATTCTGATTAAATCAATCTCATTGCATGAACAGATTTTAAAAAGGTCAGATCAAGAACAGGGATTAACTTTTAAGTCATTTATTCAAATACTTACCACATTCTGATTCAACAGAAATGATACGGGCTTTTACTTTGTTATCACTGCATTGAGTGGTAATAGAAACCCAGAAAGACTAAGCTATATTTTCAAAGGGACACTAGAATCCTCATTGCATGTATCTGGAGATGTCAGCCTTGCTACACCACATATAATAGAATCCATAGCAGTCTCTGGCCTTTGTATGCCACGTTTATTATTATGCACATGACTTCATCTGTATTTCCAACACCAGGTCTCAGAGGCAGACTGAACTTCAGCATATTTTATGAAGTACTTGGGTATATGCTTTTAACACTCTGCCTTGTTGACCCCCATACCACCATGAAAACATGTATTTATGTTCAAAAACCAGGTGCCCAGTTTGCCTATGTGATACGTGACTCTACTAGACACTAAACTCCATCCTCAGAAATGTTGTCAGCAAATTGTCAACACAGGATATGGGCAGGTTTTCAGAGGACAAATCAATCAGGAGCAGAAAGGAATGGTTTCTGTGAGAGTCACCAAGTCCTTCTATAAATTGCTGCTTTTAGAGGGAGGCAGGGACCTCCCTATTGTTTAATCCAAATATTAAACAGAATTAAACTTCTCCTTTTGGGATAAATATCCTTAACTTAAACTGAGCTTTAAGGAACTATTTCTGTGCCATATCATCTAGTCAATCTCATGAAGTTTGGTTTTAGCTTTAGTTTTTCTTTTTTTTCCATAGTGAGCGACACATTCAACATGTTTTGTATTTACAAAATAAATAAATAAATACATTGAACAACTTCTATTTTAATTTTTTTTTTTTTGAGACGGAGTCTCGCTCTGTCACCCAGGCTGGAGTGCAGTGGCGAGATCTCGGCTCACTGCAAGCTCCGCCTCCCGGGTTTACGCCATTCTCCTGCCTCAGCCTCCCGAGTAGCTGGGACTACAGGCGCCGCCACCTCACCCGGCTAGTTTTTTTTGTATTTTAGTAGAGACGGGGTTTCACCATGTTAGCCAGGATGGTCTCGATCTCCTGACCTCGTGATCCGCCCGTCTCGGCCTCCCAAAGTGCTGGGATTACAGGCTTGAGCCACCGCGCCTGGCCTATTTTAATATTTTTAAAATAAAACTGTTAGTATAGAAAATCCCACTGCGTTAAATTACAACAATGTTGATATCCCTTTCCATGACCCCTCAACCCGATATTCTACTAAAAGGTTATTTTATGGTCCTTTTAAACCTCCTCATGAATTCATTATGGAGACAGAAAGAGCCCACTTTCATATTGCTCAGCAATATCCCTCCCTTTCCTTTCGCTTTTTCTTCCCTTAGATTTGTAATCCAAAACCCAGGGATGCAAGAGCATCATCACTGTGGAGATTTTCATGTACCGTATTCTTCCTTCTCTCCGACTGTGAAAAATCAGTCTGTGTAGCACATACCACAGTGTCATTGACTCTCTGGAGCAGCTGCCATTGGGTATTTCTTACAAGAAATTATATTAGCCTTCCTTTTAGATGTGTTCAGGGTAATACGTCATCCGTGACATTCACCATTCATACAACAAAATGTCTGTGTTACAAAATCAGCCCCAAGCTTATCAAATAATTCATACCAGATTTGTAAGTGACACAGATGATGTCAGGTTTTTGTATTAAGTAGGACCTTGATCCCTAGCATTTACTGGTTGCAATCCTTTTACTAACAGATAACATCTGCCTATGAGTAATATTTGGTTTCAGGAAAGAACAGCTTTTAGTGATTTTATTCCTATGACGTTCACTAGGTCGCCAAGACTTGAAGCCAAATGCCTTTGTTTAACCACCATAGAACAAGAAATGGCCATGCAATCTCTTTCACACTTTTTTTAAGCCTGAGGGAATCATGTTTAACGATGAGAAGAATCCTATTCAGTCCTTGGCAAGGACTCAGTTCAGAAATTATCATTGAATTAATTAATTGCCTGTATAGTTTTAGGTAATATCAATCTGTTGAGTAGGAAGTGGAAATACATTCTATTCTACAACCATGGTCAGACAGAAATGACTGAGTTACTAACTACGCTAGCTAGATGTCAAAAGAAATGTAGAAAAGGTTCCCAAATTGGCCAAGTTTCTCACTGTTGGAGTTGAAAGTTACAGATAAGGAAAGAAGAGTCTAGCATGATCTATGAAGATTTGATTTGGAGACCCTGGTATAAACTCCTGTTTAGCTTACTATAAATACATATTGTTACATAGGTTAATATTTATAGATATGTGAATATATTAATACATGGGTTATACATACATATATTTCCTTACTCTGTCAGCTGAGAGGACATAGAAGCAATGATACTTCAGTAGCAACCAACATACCTTGCACCAGATCTTGTTCTCCAAATCCATTCTCCAATAAAAGAAACCAGGGCTCCTTGGAGAAATGGCTGATCCTAAAATTGGGGTGGTAAACATACAAAATGAGGCTCACCAAACAGCCAAAGTAATACTAAGCAAAAAGAACAAAGCTGGAGCCATCACATTACCTGACTTTACACCATACTACAAGGCTACAGTAACCAGAACAGCATGATACTGCTAGAAAAACAGACACATAGACCAATGGAACAGAAGAGAGAACCCAGAGAAAAGCCACATATCTACAATAAACTGATTTTTGACAAAGTTGACAACAAAAATAGGGAAAGAGCACTCTATTCAATAAATGGTGCTGGGAAAATTGGCTAGCCACATGCAGAAGAAAGAAAGTGGACCCCTACCTATCACCTTGAGGTACAAAAATTACCTCAAGATGGGCAAAAGACTGGAATGCAAGACCGAAAACTATCAAACTCCTAGAAGAAACCCTAGGAAATACCCTTCTGGACATCAGCCTTGGCAAAAAATCTATGACCAAGTTCTCAAACGCAATTGCAACAACAACAACAACAAAATGACAAATGGGACCTAATTAAACTAAATAGTTTCTGCATGGCAAAATAAACTATCAAGAGAGTAGACAGATAACCTACAGAATGGGAGAAAATATTCACAAACTATACATCCAACAAAAGTCTAATAGCCAGAATCTATAAGGAACTTAAACAAATCAACAAGCAAAAACCAAATAACCCCATTAAAAAATCGGCAAAGGACATGAACAGACACTTCTCAAAAGAAAACATAGAAGCAGCCAAAAAAAAAAAAAAAAAAAAAAAAAAAAGCAAAAATCCTCAACATCACTAATCATCAGAGAAATCCAAATCAAACTACAGTACGATACCATCTCACACCATTCAGAATGGCTATTCTTAAAAAATTTTTAAAAAACCATATTGGTGAGGCTGTGTGGAGAAAAAGGAACATTTATACACTGTTGGTGGGAAAGTAAATTAGTTTAGCCACTGTGGAAAGCAGTTTGGAGATTTCTCAAAGAACTTAAAACAGCCATTTGACAGAGCAATCCCATTGTTGGGTATATATTCAAAGGAAAATAAATCATTTTACCAAAAAGACATATCCACTTGTATGTTCATCACAGCACTATTCACAATAGCAAAGGCATGAACTCAATCTAGGTGCCATTAATATTAGCGTGGTACATATATACACCATGGAATACTATGTAGCCATAGAAAGGAACGAAATCATTTCCTTTGCAGCAACATGCATGTAGCCAGAGGCCATCATCCTAAGCAAATTAATGCAGAAATGGAAAACCAAATACTACACACTCTCACTTACAAGTGGGAGCTAAACATTGGGTACACATGGGCATAAAGATGGGAACAACAGACACTGAGAACCATAAGAAGTGGGAGGGAGGGACTGGGAAAGGATTGAAAAACTACCTGTTGGGCACTATGATCACTACTTAGGTGAAGATTCCAGTTGCACCCTAAACCTCAGCATCACGCAATATATCCTCATAACAAGCCTGCACATGTACTCTCTGAATCTAAAATAAGAGTTAAAAAAAAATGAGGCTTAATCATCTTGTAGTCCCAGAAAGTAAAAAAGTGTTTTGTTTTGTTTTGTTTTCTAAAAAGCGCTACAGTGATGGGGACACTTTCAGATCAATCAAAAAATTTCAAATGGCCAAAGTTGAAACAATTTAAGCAATAAAATAGCATAGTATATTATACCCAAAGTATAAAATAAACATCCATGGGTTTATATTGATATAAATATATGGTTGAAAACTAAATGGGGAAGACTAGACAAATCTCCCACGTAGAAGATTCTGTATAATTCAGGTAGCTATCACATCTTCAAGGAGGTAGCGCAGGACTCTGCACTCTTTCAGCGTGGGCTGCACAGTGACCTCTTTCCAATGGATGTGGTATGGAAACGGGGAAAAATGTAACCCGACAAACACTATGTCAGCCAGGTGGTCAAGGTTAACATCAACAGTGAGACGTCATGGTGACAGCATGAACCCTTGATATAACGTGATACAAATGGCATTCTCCTCTGTGGTCTTCCAAAAACCACAACCCAAGTCTAATTACGAGAAAACCATTAGACAAATCCCAAATTGAGGGACAGTCAAGAAGACACGTGATTAGTTCTCCTCAAAACTGTCAAGGTCATCAAAACAAGGAAAGTTTGAGAAACTGTCACAGGGAAGAAGTGCCTAAGGAGACATGATAACTAACTACATATCCTGAGATATCTTTGATAAAATCCTGGGACAGAAAAAAGGACAGTAGGAAAACCTAAGGAAATCTGAGTAAAATGAGGACTTTATTTAATAATCATGTATCAGCATTGGTTCTTCCATTATGGCAAATCTACCATAGTAATATAAAATGTTAATAATTAGGAAAATTGCATGTGGGACCTATGGGAATTCTTTGCACTATCCTCACAATTTAAAAAAAAAAATCTAATTTTATTCTAAAATTGTAAAAGCTTATTAAAATTTGCTTAAAATACTCCCCAGTTTACTCTCTTTATTATTCATTTGGACTTTAAGTGGATGTCAATATTTTTATGACAACCAACCTAAATTGTTAGTCTCTGATGCTCCAGAGATTAAGGTGGTTCTTCTAAGTGCTTTAATCAAAGCCTTAATTTTACCCTGAGAATGGTCTTTTCAATTATTAGGAAAATATTTTCTAAGTTGTTCACATGCTTTCATTTTGGTTATTACACCATTTCTGATAAAAGACTGCTATAGCTTGACTCTCCATTTTATTAACACTCTATTATTATTATCCTACTAAAAACACTCTAAACTCTGGTCAGCCTCACTCAGAGTAGTAATGAGGGTGAATGTATCATTGCAAGCCTAATTCTGCCCATTATATTTCTGCCTCTCCATTTATGCTAGTCTAAAAGTGTTATTTGAGCTGGAAGATCATTCTGTAACCTTCAGATTACTGCTGGGTGGCTTCGGCAAAAAAAGGAATTACCAATGCATTAAATTTGAATTAGCTCTGAGAAATCATGCAGATGTATGCACAGAACATTATAGCAACACTGTCTCCCAGGCACAGCAGAATTGCTTTTATGCAGTTTTAAAGAATCACTTGAGCAACCCTTAAATTGCACACATGATGAAGCTGACCCAGCATCTTCTGTTAAAAAAAAGTATATATATATATATATCCTGCAGCCCAAATATAGCCTTTCAGGGAGTTGTCTTTCAGAGAAACCTGATCACATAGGGACTGCTGCTGAGTGGACTGTTTGGGTTCCAGCCCCACCATATTAGAGTGCCCTGGCAGAGTGACTGCAGAAGTGTCACTTAGACTAATGATTATGAATTATGCAGAGGGTCATATCCTCTTAGTTATAAGTCATTTACATGGTTTCCCTCTAGACTGCCTAGCCTGGTTCAATTTTTTTTCCTCCTACTAGGAAATAACTCATTGAATAGATGTTCGATGTTGAATTTATTGACATTCTATTTTTCTTCCATAATGCCAAGCTTGCAAAACAACCAAATGAAAAAAATAAAATAAAAAACAAGATACCTACCCTCAGTGAAATTATAGCAGTAACAAGTCTTGTTTTATTATTATTTTTTTCCTTCTAGTCTGTCAGGGTGCTTCCCATTTTAAAGTTCTGACAGTTCTAATCTCTCTGTCTCACTCTTCTATCTTCAGTTACATTGAAAAGGTGGTGTAAAGATGTGTTCATGGGGAAAGAGAACACAGTTCTAACACTAAAATCCACACGTCTCAATCTATCAAATGTATAATGTTTCAGTGTGCTACTTGGAAGGAAGAACAGCAGGAATATCAGAGATTCTCATTTTTGGAATTAAAGCCTGTCAGATTTCCCCAGATTTTTCTGAATCTAAGCCCTTAAGCCTACACTTAAAATGAAAGAGACAGGCCATAGAAAATTCTGTACATTTTAACAAGTGATATGAATAGTGATGTGACTCATTAAGCATGACTGTGTAGATGGGTGATGAAGTCAGCTGAAAAACAGGGATCTGCTTTTTTTGTTGCTTGCTGACTTTAGTTTCAATGGAAAAAATAAAAGAAACATTGACTTCTCCCAAAAAGTGGACCATTCATGACCATCTTCAAAGTCAGAGACTATTTCTTACAGTAAAACCAGCCTGGAGAAGGAGGAAATGTCTTTTCCAAATTGACCTGGCAGATTTCATCTTGATGAGAACTGAGCAATGCAGAGCCTCTCACGCATCCATAACGAATTTCAAAGCCAACAGGCCTTGTTATTGTTTATATGCTGGTGGTCATTCAGCCATGCACAGTGCCAACCAACACCAACCTCCAGGCAGAAGAACTGCCCTGACAGCTAGACCACTTTGAAAGCAGGCCCCTTGTGGCCAGAAATGGAAAGGGCGTGCTCTGGAATTGCTGTTCACACTTTCAACAACTTGATTTTTGAAGTTGTTGGAATAATTCGGGGATGGCTTCAAGCAGCCACATTTACTACCCCTGGGAAACCTGAAGCATCTAAGAAGATCCCTCAGGAGTACAAATATCTCTCCAAGGAGTAACTATCACCTTGCAGCAGCTGGATCTCATTCCTATTATCCCTCTGTGCCCCAAAAATAAACCCAGAGAAGCTTCCAAAGGGCAACTTGTGCTAGCACAGTGGAGTTTAATGGCACGTAAGGGCCTTCCATGGCAGGATGCTTCACTAATATAACAGCCAGAGGGATCCTTTTAACACAGAACTCTTACCATGCCCCTCCTCTTCTCAAACCCACCTTCTCAACTCTGAGAAAAGCAAGGTTCTAGAGTGACCTACAGGTGAACAGTTCTGCTGCTCCAAACCCTTCAACCTCTGCTCTCACCTCCACACAATCCCACTGGCCCCTTGCCCTTCGTCATATGTGCTGAGCTTGCTCCAGTCCACAACCTCTACCTGCAATGCTCTGCCCTGAAATGTTCCCCCACACGGCTTCTTCCCGAAATCCCTTCAGGTCTCAGCTCACACGTCATTGCTGACACTAGGGACCTCCCTCTAGCAGATAACAACCCCCACTAGACATAGCCTATCCCCTGTACTGCTTTGTTTTTCTACATAACATTCCCCCTGAATGCACAGTATATTTTATGTACTTATTTGCCCATTCTTATCTCTTCTAATAAAAATGGCAACCGCATGAGGGTAGGGAGTTTGTTTTGTTGACTGCTTTATTCCTAGAAACCTGAAAGTACCTGACACAGACTGGGTGCTTAGTGACACTCATTCAACTAAGAGAATGAGTCTCCATGTGTGTTACCTCTCTGCATTTTCCCCTTGTTACCCTATTTCCCCCTTCTTCCGATCTCCCACCACACAAACACACACACACACACACACCAAACACACACACACCCTCACATTCCAAAACGGCAGCCCAGAAGATTCCTTGCCTGGGAGACAACTGTGTTACCAGGTAGAAAACAGAAGCACCCCACTTTCTGGATTTTGCTTTCTGGAAGCCTGAGCTTCTTGAGGACTTGAGGTGAAGGAGAGGAGAGAGAAGAATACACACTCCCATAGCTGGGAAAGGAGACCATTCTGTAGATTTCCAGATCTTCAGACTCAGGACCCACAGTCCCAGCAGTCACCGGCAGAGGAGCAGAACCTCACAGGGCATTGACCATGGGAGCATCTAGGGAGACGACTGACCCCTAGGCAGCCAAAGACCCTCTAGGACAGGGAAAATGCGGAGTACCCACCCCCAAGATGGTAAACTGAAATGCAGCAGCCCCCCTTGATGTTTGTTCTGTGTAACATCCACAGGACCGTTATTCATGGGAGGAGGCCTCCAAAAGGGTAAGGGTACTTTTTGATGTTAGGTTTAAAGGGACCCTGACTGGATGTGGGTTGGTTTAAAGTCAATAAAGAAATGTGACGTTACTGAACACCAAGACTGCAGTTGCACATCCACCCCTGTGCAGGCAGCCCTTCCAGACTAGCTGAGAATCCTTGGCTGGGTTGACCAGCTTCATGGGCCTGCAGACTATAACGTCACACAGGGCCCTTCTCAGCTACACTTGGTTTAATGCTCTGGTATCACCCTCTTGAAATGTTTTATTTCACCTGTGAAGTTGTGTTTTGTGAGTAAGTCTGACTAGACCATGGAGCCCCAGATGAGGAGGGGGAAACACTCTTGGTACCCATGCTGGTGCTCGAGCCTGCAGGTGTAGCAGGCAGCATGAACTCCAAGTGGATGGCCAGAGCCAGGTCCTGGGCCCAGATTGCTGGTGACAGTAGTGGCAGCAATGGCAGAAGCTGCAAGAATGGTGGCAGCATCCATTGACCCATGGGAGAGGACGGGCTCTGCCTGTGCCAGTGAGGGGATCTGGGGTGTCTGTCAATTCCCAGAGCCCACCTCTATAGCATCTGCATGAATATTAAATCGATGGTCTGAAAACCGGGGCAGAAGTACGGTGCTCAGACAGAAAACCTTGTCAGTAAATTCTTACAAAATGCAAGTGTACTCACGGACATGGCAATAAAGCATATCAGGGAGTTATTAGAATTCTTCAAAGAGCTGGAGTCTCTGGTTTCGAAGATTGTTGCAGCATTAAAGAGCAAATATCCACAGAATTAGAAATAGAGATTGAAATTAACCATTGTCACATTTGACAGAAGAGTACACTCTTTTCATATGAAGCATTGGATGAATCAATTATTAATGAGGGAGACAATTTTAAAATTAAGTTTTCTTGTAATTGAAGAGATGATGATAGAATACATAAACAGACTCTTTGAATTAGATACAAATCACAAAACCGCTTTAGGTTTGCTATATGACCTCCTCAAGTCACAGGAAATGTCAGAGAAAACATCAAAATGCCATTATATAAACTTACATTTAAAATTAAATTCAGACAACTGGAAATTGATTTATATGAAGAGTTAAATATTTTACTTAAAAAATGGGTACATAAGAATTGTCAATGCTCTAAACATACTAAAATGTATATTTTGAAATAATTTACCAGAAACTCATCCCAATGTCATCGTAGCCTATAAAATACTCTTAACAGCTTTAGTAATGTTTACATCAGCAGAAAGATATTTCTCAAAATTAAAAATTACTTGCAATCTCACACTTTCCAAGAGCAACTGACATTGCTTTCAATTATATCAATTGAAAATACAGTAGCTAAAGTATAAATTTAGAGATCTAATGAATAAATTGG